>NW_008627712.1:10444-18507 GCF_000691845.1 Merops nubicus
TGGAGGAGGCTCTGGGCAGCCTGATCTAGTGGGAGGTGTCCCTGCTCATGGCAGAGGGGTTGGAACTGGGGGATCCTTGTGGTCCCTTCCAACCCTGACAGATTCTGATCTGTTTTGGCAGAGGACTTTAGAGCCCTAATGGCTCAAGGGTTGGACTTGATCTTGAAGGTCCCTTCCAACCTAAAGGATTCTAGGATTCAAATGGAACAACCCAATGGATGACAGAATCACAGAATAATTAAGGTTGAAAAGGATTTCAGAAGGTCATCTTGTCTAATCTTTTGCTTGAATCAGGGTCAACACCAAATTCAGACCATAGCAGTTTGGTTACAAATGCTTAAATACAGTCTCCAGATGAGGAAGTACAAGTATTTGTAAACAATTAGCCACTGGGTCTTTCTAAAAGAGACTGATAAATTCAACCTTAGTAAAACGTTGTTCTTCAACTCTTAATTACTTCACCTTAAATAGAAAGAAAGCATTTCTGAAAACTCTTAGCACTGACCTCTATCTTCTGCTGAAAATGCATCTTTTCCTAAACCACCACTGTTGGATATCATGACTAGAGAAGAAGTTTCTTCAGTATCCTTTGTGTTCAGGCATTCTTTTTTTTTAATGAGATGGGAGAATTTTGGCCCCAGTTAAACATGGCAAGGACAGCCCCTGATCTCAGGAGAAGAGTGATGTAAGACCACAGTTCAATTTGCCATGGAGGAGCTTGCTAATCTCAGAGTTTGTAGAAACCATCCAGTTTTACAGAATCCAGTGAAGCTGTGGTTTGCCTGGTGTCTGTGCACCACCAGCCTACACTTTAATAAGTTGCCACCATAATGCTTCAAGACCTCTTAATGTGTTCTCAGCTACACTCTTTTTTGATTGTTGTATTATTTCTTTTCTGCACCATTTTTCTTCTTTCACTTCTTTTCTTGTCTTCTTCACCCTTTTTATCCCTAAAGGTGCCATGTTGCAATCACTGGCAGTGCCTGATCTAAGGCTACCATAACTGTTTAATTCTCGTGGACATCTCCCTGTAGCAACTATCCATAAAAATTTGTTTTGCTGAGGGCAATTCATGCCATCTAACAAAGTATTTCAACAGGAAATCTTATTTAAGGGAAGAAAGCTCTGCATTTCCCATACCATACATATGATGCTATAACTCATTTTTGACTGTCACAGGCTTTTAGTTCTTCTCTGAGATTATTTCTTCTGCCTGATCCTTATTTGAACAGAAATTTTCATGTTCTCCCACCAATGAGGTAGTCTGTTAAAGATATTTGTATTAACTCCTGAGCTGTGCTCAGCAGCAATGTTTCTCTCCTCCTAGAACTAGGCCCATCAAGAAAACCCTTTGGACAATACCCTCTAAGACAACTGTCTCAGTAAGAGAGGGCAGAGCAAGAGTTTGCAGTAGTAGTGCAAATGCATCTCAGAAAACTTGCAGAATAAGTAAATTTAGTGTTAATGAATTTTCAAGGCCAGTGGAATAAGACTCTGTTTAAAACCAATAAGGCTGCAGGAAAATTATTCTCAATTTCCCTGCCTGAACACCAACTTTTCTCTTGTATTTTTTTATTTCCCCTTGGAATACTTCCCTGGACTATTGTTTTCAGGAAGTTAGGACCACTATTTTGTTAGTTATTATGGATTATTGATTTATTACCATGTTATTTATTGCCATGTATCTCAGCTACTCACCTGGGCTTCTATTTATAGCTATTGAAAATTAATATTTCCAAGGTATAATGCATCCTATGTTAATGTAGATAGCTTTGACATCTGCTCAGCAGTAGGCAACTTATCTCACAAGCATGCATCCACCTTTAGAGACATCTACCTGCTTTGAATCCTACCCTATGTAACTTCAGGCTGCTATTTTAATTGGGTCTTAGGGTAAGAAAATGCAGGCTGTGAATTGTTTCTAAAATCTTGTTTCTGTTTCACTTCTTGAGTCTGAGTGCTAACATGATGTCATATTGAATTTTAGGCATGTCAATGCACATCAGGAACTTTGAGAAGAACTGTTTGGTTCATGAAGTTAAGGAATCATGGCATTGGATTGTTCCTTTCAGTTTGTTGTTAGCAAAAATGGACTTTGGGGAAGCTGAAATGCCATAGAAATAAATGTTGCAGTGTTTATTGCATTATGGATTTGTAATTATGGATTCCTATACTTTGATCACGCACATTTTTGGTCAGTTGGGTAAGGGGAACAAAAATATGCAACAATTTCTTTCCTTCTGTCCAGAGAATAATCTTGAAACAAATCTGATGTCATGGAAAATACACTTGTCCCTCAAACATGTTATAATAACCTCAGAGTCTTTTCCTAGAGTTTTACAGACAAAAAGTCAGGAATTAATGATTCTACAGCTTCAGTCTGTAGATAAAATTCATCGAAGCTGGCACAGTTGTCCTTGCTTGCAGCCTAAGTTTTTGAAGTCAGCTAATTACTGGGAAGTCCCTGGATCTGTTTGTTTTTTGGTTGGTTGGTTTTTATTAAAAAAAAAATTAAACACACAAACCCCACACAGCTTTTGCAACTGAAAGGAAAGGCTTGAATATATAAACCAGGCACAGTGAACATCAGCTGCCTGAGCCTGAAGATGACTGAAAGGCAACTTTGAGATGTGCAGCAGATTTCCTAGGCAAGACAAACTAGATGACCTGACCTCTTACCTTCCCTTATGCCTCACTCAGCTGGCTGGGTGTAGAAGGCACTTAGCATGTATTCAGGCTGATTTCTTGTTATGCATGGCCCTACTTTCTTAAAGATTTCCCATAAAATCAGCAATTTCATTCAAATGCTAGATTGTGAGGCAGTAGCTGCATGACCAGTGTGAAGGTGGAAGAATTTGAATTGAGTACATTTTTTTTTTAATAGATAGTGAATTGGATTAATGTAGCCTCTTTATTTTTTAATTGAATGTAGAGTCCATCTGCAGATCACTGCCTGATTGAGTTAGGTTCTTACATTAGTGCCTATCATACACACATACACATAATTTTCTCATTATTAAAGTTTACTTGGCAATTTTTGTTAACATTTTTTCACTTCCTTCAGTCTCCTTATAATGAAGTCATTGCCTACACATAGCTTGGATACCCAGGATGTCTATTAAAAGTTCCTGAAGCTTTTTAAGAGAAAATTAATAAACAAAATAATAGAATCTCCAAGTTTTTAAACCTAGCCACATGGGTCTTCCAAAATACTGATGTCTAGCAATATTGCAACTATATGGTAGTGTATACATGCATACAGTTGTCCTTGGTTCATAAGATTTGGATTACTTGAATGACTTCTTGACCAAGAATTTAGCATGAAGTTTAGGAAAAGCATCCTTTGTAGATTAAACTGGCATCAGTATCAAATATATGATTGTTTTCATGGCACTAAACCAGCTGTCAACATTAACCACACAACAATGCTATAAGTCTACCAATACTCCAATACCTCTTCATCAGTGTTGTTCCGTTTTTTCAAGCTCATGGATATTTAGAAAGGAGTAAAGAAGTAACCAAAATGGTGATATTAGGTGATTAACTGCTCACCCACAAATCATTCTTCTCTGAAAAGCAAATCTCTGTCCTTTTTTGATTCTTGATGTTCCACTTTCAGCTAACTTCCTGAAAATGCTTCCCTCAAAAATTTAGGAGTTGCATCTTTACAGGGAATCGTGCAGGTAGCATTAATTTTCTTCCATGTTTCCTGGAGAACCAGTGTAGAGTGAGTGCAAACAGAGTAGGAGTAAAATTAGGCTTCCAGGTGAAAAACTACTCTTCAAAAACTGGTTACCTAGGGCAGTGAGCCTGGCAGTGACTGTTCAGTGGTATCCACTAGAACAAGCCTTCATTTCTTGTAGGCTGATTAACAAACATACACTATAATCTTCTGTATCTTCACCATCTCTTTTCAATTTTTAATGTTTTCTGGAGGTGCCATCTCCTGTATATGACCTTTGATAAGGTCATTTCTCTCTTTTAAGCACCGAGCAGTGTGATTTCACTAATTGCTACATGAGGCAGAAGCACATACTCTGTAAGATTTCCCATTAACCTATGTTTCTTATCATTAGGCACAAAGCTGCAAGTTCCTGATTTCTGCCTTAGTATTTAAGAGATTTTGTCTCTTTCTGTCTACTCCTGTTGACTGGAATGAAGATGGTGTTATTTTTTTGCCCCTTCTTTAATCTAGAAGGTAACATCAGTGAGTACTTCTTGTCCTGTGTTATGGGTTTGTACTTCTCATTCAAGAATAGTTGTTTAAACTGTAACTACATCCAGCAAGGTACTACAGGACTCTTAGAAAGAGATTAAGGTGCAATGGTATTTTGCTGCTATGAAATACCTTTTGAACCATTGCATTTTCCTTCTTTAGCTTTGATATTTTTTTGTTTTGGAAAGCACAAATCATCTTCAGCTGTCTAAGTTGAACATGCATATGGGCAAAATGGCCTTGCCAAGCATCTACAAGCAACATTTTGTAACATCACTTAAGTCTTTTCCCATCTTTCCTATACTAGAAGGTCATCCATTTCATGTACCATGAAACAGACTTCAGACATTCATTCTAGTGCAGTCCATGAAAACTGTAAGACCAAGTCCCATTTCTCCTTCAGTTCAGAGCTTCTAGATTCTTCCTTGGCAAGAAATACAGCTAAGATGTACCATTTTTCTTCAATGATTCTGGTTTAGCTGGTCATGTATCAACCCTGTATTGTACCTCCCTAGTTTCCCACTGCACCTCATTAGCAGAAGAGGCTGGAAATATGGCAGAGGAGAGAAGAAGTCATTGACAAACTCAAGAAGCCAAGTTCTAAATAACTCAACAAACCAGCAAAGTACACAGGCCTACTGTATTTCTTGTAACTTGGATTTCTTCATTTTTTGGTTAACTATGTGACAAGAGCCCTTTGACACTGCTGGGGTTTACAGGAACATTAAGGTTCTCTTTCCAGGTCTCTGAGGTGCTACTTCTGCTGCCTCTTCATTCCACCAGGATTTTATATTAGCACAGAAATACCAACCCCCTTGGGTTAATCTTGTTTTATGCCAAGAAAGCCACAAACCCCACACAGCTTGGCCTTAAATATACATAAACAAACTAAGGTATGTGGATACAATCTTGAAGGACTCAAGGTCCTTCAAGATTTTTTTTTCTTGCCTGCTCCCTGGAATCAACTGACTTAGCTAGTCAAATTGCTGTTTCCAAAACAGATGTTGCCTTAGCACAGTGTAACAAATCTGGAATCACTGGGTTTAAATGTGACTAAAAAATGATGATTGATTTCATGGGCATCTCTGAAGTGTTGAAATATTTGTCAAACTTTTCTATCTACTCACTTGCATGACATTTACAGAATTCCCTGACCTGTGTATTGGCAAACAAATGCATCTGCCCCAAGCATATGTTTTCTGGGCAGAGACAAACAGACCCATCATTAGGATGATCTCCTCACTGCTCAGATATTCCATTTATTACAGATACTTTAATGCAGTGAATTAGAACAACAATCTGGTTTCAGCTTCCAACTCTCAAAATACCTTTTTGCTTCTGGTTTATATTACTTGAGAATGTAGAGTTATTCCTGTATGAGAGACCACATCATTAAAGTTCTCCATCTGTGCAAGGTTGGGGGCATAATGACTTGGGATAAAACACAGCCAGTTTCTTTGATGGGTCATTGTTTTTAATGGTCTGTTTGAGCTTGGCTCAGGAATCTCATTACAAGGCAAATGAGAGCAGTTTGGTCAAAACCAGACTCTTTAAATGCTAGAACTTGTCAGCATAATTTCTTTCACAATGAAGTACAACATTAATGCTTTACACTTAATGATATGTAGACAAATATAAAAAAATAGTATATATGTCATCAATTTTTGAAAAATATCAAAGTATCATAGGCAATATACACTTTCTAAGAAACACAGTTAACAAGATTTTTTTGTGGACTGATTATGTTAAAACTTTTCTGGGGTGTAGAAGTACATATTTAATGACACAATAAGAAACTGAGGCAATATTGCATTAAAGAATTTTTATTTTTCTCCTGTACCTTTCCTCACCTTCAAGTCATCAACCTGTCTTCTCAGGAAATAGCTGAAAGTGCTGTGAAATCTTACTACTGAGCTACTGCACATGCAACTCAATAAATAGGTCTTGATAGTTTCCACTCATGCTTTATAGAATATGTAACATGAATACTTAGGAAATCTAGGATTAGTTGAACAGAGAAAAAATTTAAACAGCTTTATACAGTTCTGAAGGACAATTAAAATATTCATCTAGTGTTTTGTATACGACACAATAAATCTACTGGTGCCCCTCATATTTCTTCTCCCTCACTCTGCCTTGTTTTTTATCTAATTTAAATCTAACAACATACCATTTACACATCTATACTTTAAGCATGAGTGTGTATAAACACTGTCCTTGAGCTTTTTTTCAGTAAGGATTTGTTATTCTCTGGGATATGACTACACCCCACAGTGTATGTCAGTTAAATTTGGTGAATCTTGAGAATAATGGCAACATCTCTACTCGTGTCTCGTTGCAAATCCTGTGTGGGAATAAACAATATCCACAGCTTAGCTCCCAGGAATCAGATATCTACCCTGCTGTGTATTAATTGCTATAGTGAAGCTGTATTTTATAGCTTCAGAAACAGTGACTGCACACGTTGAGAGAATTGTTGCTGTCTATTGTGGTGGCCTTTGCTGGACCATAGGGATCCAGCATAGCAACCAGAAAACACCCCAGGCCACAGTTTGGACCCTCACCACTGCAGCATCCTGATGATGAAACCAGAGAAAAGAAACAGCCCCTCCAAAGGGCAGTTTGGAGCCTACACTCTGAACTTGGGCTCCTCCAGGGCACATTTCCAAGCAGGTCTGTCTCTTCATTGGAGGCACACAAAGCCTAAGGTGATCAGCTTCCAAACAGGACTGGTGACTTGTGGAGCACTTCATTCTGTAAACAAAGCAGACCTCTCTCACCTAGGATTTGCTTCTCTACTTTCTTTTCAGCCAAGGTCAAATGGAATAATTTGAATATGCTGCTGGCTTTCTTCTGGTCTATCTGATGGCAACCAGTTAATTAGATGGCCTCTGACTTAGATCAGTATGGCAGTTATCATCTCATACTTAAGTCCATTGCTAACAAAGGGTTTACAAAGTCCTCCCTCTTTCCAGTGAACTTTCTGCCCACAGGCTGATTAAAATGCTGATAGTCTCCCAACAAATTCAGTTCTCTGCATTTTCATTGTTCTCTGTTGTTTTGAAGACATTGAAAGAGCTCAGATCTTTAGTAAGAGTGTTTATTTACTTTTTTGTGGGTTTTATTTTTGTTTGGTTGGGTTTTTTTGTTTGTTGTAATGATTAATAGCTTTAGGGCAGACATCTTCAATATTTTGTGATTAAAAATGTGACCTGATAAATAACCCGTGCTGGTTTTTTCCTCCACCTTACTCAGTTACTGCAAAGATAAGGTGCTGCACCTAAAGAGAGGATTATCTTCCCAAAACATGTAACCTAGTAACCTGTGACTCAGGATAATCCTGAGACCTCACTATGGAACAGCTTCTGCTGTAGATCTCAAATGAAACTTAGTTTGTCCAGCATCTGAGAGTGTGTCTGGTTAATGGGTATATTATATTTTTAAGTAGTTAGCAATTTTCATGTCATGTGTTGTTTTTAATTCAAGTGGGAGTGGGAACAAAACTGTGATGCTCAGAATGAGCAACCACCTTTGTCTTCTCTCTGAGATGCTGGTTTTTAGAGTTGTGTTTGGTCAAAGTATGTTCAGGCACACAGTAATTGCAAACTAAATATATTCAGGTGCCTGTCTACTTTCTGGATGTCTGGGAGCTAGATGTGTAGCTCTTCAGGCCAGGGCTAAGCAACTTCTCAGAAACCCAATTCCTACTGCCTGGAGAACTCTGAGGATAGAAGGCTTGGTGAAGTTTGTACTCCCAGAATTGAGTAGTTGTGAGGTAGTTATTTTGGGGGCTTTTAGACTGCACACTCAAAGTCCACACTTGTTTTTTATTTTTGTGTCCATATTC
>NW_008627713.1:0-4018 GCF_000691845.1 Merops nubicus
GGTGCTGGTGCAGACACTTCCCATCCTGCTCGAGCAGCTCTGTCCTGTCGTGACCTGTCACTGGCTCATTTTGTCACCGTGCTGCTGCTGTCCTGGTTTCACCAAAGCACCCGTTCAGTATAGGCCATGTATTTTCATCACAGTAGAGTGAGAGATTCTATCAAGTTTCCTTTTCCAGAGCTTTTATTCCAGACACAAAATCCAAGTTCCTGTCTGGTGTTCGGGTGCCAGCCTGGGGCAGCACAGGGAGCTGCTCCTGCCCCTGCCAGCTGCTGTGTTCAGCCCACGCCTCTTCCCCAGGCACGCCGCTGGCTGCTGATCTCCGGGGGGGTGAGTGTGTGCTGGGGGGGACGTGGGTCCTGGCAGCTCTGTGCAGGTGCCTTCCTGGCCTCCTGGCAGCTGAGCACTGGCACCTGCAGAGGCTGGATGTTGTGGTGCAGCGGGAGGCAGCGGCAGGACCCCGATCCATCTCCTGCTCCTGGTCTGGCGTGGGTTTGGACGTGGGGCTGCCGTGGAGCTGCTGGTGTGGGCTGGAGGATGAAGGGGAGCAGGACGGGGAGCGGCTGCGCTGCCCTGTGTGCACTGCACGGGGCTTGGGGGATGGCTGTGGGGTGAACCCTGGGGCCTCATCCTGGCTCAGGCCTCGACACATCATCATCCTGATAAATTGGTGTTCATGGATGCAGAGTTGTGTTTACATGTGCAGCCACTGCAGAACCTTTCAGCACCTCTCTGCCCTGTCATAAAGAACAAATGGATTTAAACTTTGGAAGGTCTTCAGGACAGTTCTGTGGTGGCCCTTCTGCTTCTCCCAGGTGTTTTGCCCTCTGATGTCTGTCTCTGAGCTAACAACAGCCTCGCTAGAAGTGCCGAGGGAGCTTTCTGAATTAAAAGTGGCCATGACCAGCCTGACTGAAATGAGGTGGAATTGGTGCTCACGGGGGTTTTGGTGAGATTATTGCTCTGTACTGGGCTGGCTGATGGGCCACGTCATCAGCTGCATTTGTCTGCAGTGCTGTGGAAGGGCACAACTGAACCTCCACATCAGAGCACGCTCATTGGACACAACTGTGGAGATTTTCCATTGCAAGGTCTGGATGTTCCCTCCCAGGGTGGCTGCCGAGGTGCCCAGTTGCTAAGGAGGATGTGGTTCCCTGGGTGAGGCTCCCTCCAGCAGCACTCGCCCGGGATCTCTGCAGGGTGCCACCAGGGGCACAGGCAGGGTGGGCGCTGGGCGGGGAGGGCTGGACCCTGCACACCCACCCCAGGGTGGCCCCGGGTGGAGCTGCCCCAGCCTGTGCTCCGAGGAGCCGGGGCAGATGCCATGGTAGGTGCAGCTGTTGCCCCCACATCTCTCCCTGTCTCTCTCTGTTTCTGTGCCTGAGCTTTCCAAGACTGAGCCGTGGCACGACCCACTGTTAACAGGCGGTGTCATCAGTGAAGGATTTCAGCCTCTGGCTGGGAGGGAGGCGAGTGAAGAAGCAGCAGCAGCAGCAGCCTGGCAGGCAGCGGGGTCCTCCAGCATCCTCCCGAGTGCAGGGTGAGGGCTCCAGCCTGTGTGACACCCGAGTGAGGCCAGCGGGGAGGGGCTCCCAGGCCATCTGCTAAAATACACCTCAACACTGACATAAACCTGAGTGCCCTTACTTATGGAGCAGAGCTCTTAAAGTGTTCTTCACAGAGATCTGTCTGTAAGGAATGCAATAAAGCGAAGACAGCAGCTGGAGTTACCTTGTTAAAGTATTTCAGGAAACACAAAGCTGGTGCTTTGATTTTCAGCTTTACCTCTGTTGTGGTTTGAGGCTTGGAATGGGGGCGTGACCTTCCAGCAACTGGGATCACAGAGATCTGTCTGTAAGGAATGCAATAAAGCGAAGATAGCAGCTGGAGTTACCTTGTTAAAGTAAGTATTTCAGGAAACACAAAGCTGGTGCTTTGATTTTCAGCTTTACCTCCCGCTAGCTTAATTTGAAAATATTTCTTCTGTGCTTACAGGGGAAGCACAAACTGAAATCTGTTACTGAGTCTGGATACCCACAAACATTTATAGAGAGCATCTGACTTCTATCTGGTTAGTTTGTTTTTTCATGTAGGGTGAAAGTCAGCTTCTGATGCAGTGGTGTCTGCACGATTCTGCTTCAGAAATGAGGACCTGCTGTGGGTAACTCCAGAGTTCTAACTGGAACTAAAAAGCTCTGCTTCAGCATAAGCTCAGGGATCTCAAACAGATTTGAAAACTGAATCTCTTACAAGAGTCCATAGTTAGGAAAAAAACAAAGGATTTGTCACGTGAATTTAAGTGTAAAGTGAGTCGGAGACAGAAATATGTGCTAAAAAGATTTGTGAGTCATTTGATGGAGGCTGTTCTCATGGCTCACCCTATCTGCCAGTCCTGCAGAAGTTTTCTTTCAATCCTCCCTTCCTGCTTTTCCTCTCAACCCTTTCACTCCTCCTCCCTCTTTCTAGGGAAACAAATCTACAGTAGGTGTTTCTTGAACTTGCCTGAACTCCTGTCCCAGGCACCTTCCTGACTAATCCTTTCCAGATGTCCAGGAACTTTTATGTTTAGCAGTTTTGCTCAAGTTCCTCATTTAATTCTCAGATGGAGCAAACTTTATATTTCCTAGTATTATTTGAAATATAAGACTGATCATAGCCTTCTGAGAAGTCACTGCTGCCTCAAAATACAATGTCTTAAGCACCACTATGATTCCTCAAGTTCATTCAGTGGCTTTTCATCCTTCCCCACTGCATTCTGTGCACAGCAAGGCTTGGGTGGGTCTTGGCTATTGGAGAGAAGCTCTGGGCTGTTCCGTGGGGTTTGGGAAACTCCTGTGCTCCTTGCTTCAGGATTCATCTAGCACGTTGATTGCAAAATGCTGATGGTAGGAGACACCTTCCTAAGTTCAGATTCTTCTGGAACCGTTTTGTGCCATCAGCAGCCTGGGGTGTGTGCTGGCAGGACGAGCCTGCTGTGTGCCCCGTGCTGCCAGCAGCTCCCCAGTCCCCACGGCTTCCCCAGGGCAGGGCTGGCAGGAGTGCTGTGCAGCTATTTCATGGCACCACAAAGTGAGGCTCTGTGAGACTCGGCTCTCCTCCACCCCCCAGCACACCACGGCTGCCTAACTCACGGGGGCTGCTTCAGGATGTCTCCCTGTTCCTTTTTCTCCACAGCTCAGACACTCTTCAGGTCACCTGTGAAGGCAGAATGAAGGACGTCAAGCCGGTAAGTCTCCTAACCACTATGTGAGGAATGAATCCAGGAGCCTTTGCACACTATTAATCTTTTCCAGTTCCTAAAAAAGAAAATTATCTCCTTCTGCTTCCATAAATTCAACCTCTCTGTCCTGCTCCCCCCCCAAACAGTGTTTGAACTGTTCGCCAGGAGCTTTATTAAAAACTACAGGATGCAGTTTTGTTTCTAACCAAATCCCAAGCGACCGTGTTAGGTGGAGAAGAAACATTTGGTGCAGTCAGCTTTAGAGCATTTTTGTGCATAGGCCATAGCCACTTGTCAGCCAGAGACCAAATTCAGCTCTGCACTGAGCATAATAGGACCTTTCCTCTTTCCCCCTGAGGTTAGGAGATGAATTCAAGCTGGTCAGACTTTACAGCATCTTTTACTGACTGCTTGTCCCAGTAGAAAGGACAAGGCCATTGGTAGTATACATATAGGAAAGACTTTGCCATCCCATTCCAAAGAACATAGGAGAGACACGAGGTGGTCAGACAGCAGGGGAATAAACAGGTGATGCCTTCACTCACAGCACACGATGCAGCAAAGAAAGGAGCGAGCCCAGTCACAAACCAGGCCATCAGTCCAATTCCAAACCCTCTTTCTGTCCTGGTCTTGATCTTGTCCCACTGTGGCTGGGAGCTTTACTTGCAGTGGACAGTCAGGGAGCCCTTCCAGTCACTGGCAGCCACACACAGCACGTTCTGTCATGTAAACACCCAACACCCCTGCAAGCAGATCCAGCTCTTACACTCCTAACTTGGAGGCGGGACAAGATGTTAA
>NW_008627714.1:0-19219 GCF_000691845.1 Merops nubicus
GGCAGGCCGGGTTTTCCCGGTCGTTCATGCTGCGCCCGGACAGGTCTGCTCCGCGCGTGTTTTGAGTCGGGCGTCTCCTCCGCGGAAGTTGTGAGTGTCTGGAAGTCGTGTGAGTGTGGTGCTCGAGGGTATGGTGTAGCAGCGGACGCGGTGGAGCTAGGTGGATGGTTTGAGTCGATGATCTGGGTCTTTTCCAACCTAAACGATTCCAAGATTCTTTTGTGCATGCGTGGTTTTGTTTGGTGTCGACTTCTGCGTGTGTCTCTTAATAATATTGCTAAGTCGTAAGTGTATGTAACAAAAGATGCCTTCCCTTGTAGGTTTTCTTTTTTTTTTTTCCAGTGGTATAATGTAATAAGTGCCTTGTTCTACTGATTTATGTTCTGGTGTGTTGTCACAGCCTTACCATGGAGATAAAAGCAGCTGTCAGAAGGTATGAAACAAGAAATAGGACAGCAGGAACAGAACTGTCATCATCCAAATCCCGAGTTGACTGGAGACGCACTAAAAGGGAGCTCATACTACTTGACAGCGATGATGAATCCTCAGGTACCTCTGAGGAGGAAAAGCCTACCACTTCAGAAGATGAGGAAGATAAAAAAGATGAAACCATTGTGAAGAACAGCCTTTCAGATCAGGAAGAGAAAAGCCACGGTGGGGAAGGAACAGAAGATGGTGAGGATGAGTGCATCATGCCTGGGAAGCGTAAAAGGCTGAACTCCTCTGTCTTGTATGACAGTGACGAAAGTGAGGACAGTGATATACTTGTTAGAAAAGTTTTTGCTAAACGTCACTGTATAATGGATGAAGATGAGACTTATGAAGAACAGCAACCTGATAAAACCTGCCTTACAGAAAATGCTTCTACTAACAAGAAACAGAAAGTGATTGCAAGACTGACAGAACTTGCAAGACAAAGAGCGACTCGGAGATCCTGCAGCAGTGAGAGTTGTGAGGTCTGGATTTTATCTTTGAAATTCAATTGGAGAAAATACTGAATGTAGGGGAAGGGAAAGACTAATAGATACAAATCAGTTGGATTTTATTTATTTTGTTTGGAGTTTTATTCATGACAAATCAGTAGTTCTGTCACATTTTGACAGCTATCACATTGAGTAGGTAACTACTGACTGCTGAAAACCTTCATCTTGGTTTAATTTTAATCACTGAGGCTTTAAGAACTTCATTTTCTCTTTCAGGCATTCTGATGATTAAGCAGCTTAGAACTCAAGTGTTTATCTTCTCTGCATAATCAGAAAGGAAAACCTTCTTTACTATTTTTTTTTCCATAAAGAAGAGATGTATGAGAGGACTAGCAGATTCTTTTTATCAAGAAGCAAAATACCTGCTGAAGTAATACAAAGATCTCATGTTAGCTTAATTCCTACAAATAGACTGAAGAGAGGTACATGGGGATGGCTGATTTAAAGCTGAAAATAGTTGTCATCTAATGCAGAATGATGTATTTTTTTAAACATATTATCTGTTTTTATTTGAACAAATGGTGTCCTTACAAGGTCAGATATCTTACCCAGTACATGTAGTATTTTGTCAGTACAAATACTGAAAATTCTTGGGTTTTAAATCCTTTTTAAAATACAGGATTCTAATGCTGAAGCAGAAACAGAAGAGGAACCACTCTGTCACTTGCCCCTCACACCAACAGAAGGTAGCGAGGCTGACAGTGACAGCATGAAAGATTTCATAGTCGATGAGGAGGAAGATGATGAGGGCAGTGACAACCGGCTACAGCGGAAGGAGCCACTGAATCCATCCAACAGCGAGCTGCTGGCGTACCACATCCCACACTGTAAGATGAGAACTGGTGACAGTTCTATGTGCTTAACCTGCTTGTAGTGCTGTAGTAAATACTAATGGACTGGAAATACATATACCATATAGTAGGATATGATAATTTAAAAGCAGATTCCTAAAAGGCTTTGATTTCTTGTGGAAGTACTCTGATTTCCACAGTGAACTTTTGCAGTCTTTCCGTAGCTTAATAAAGGGAGGATATAATATGAGGGGAAGGAAGGGAATCCTTCTTGTCCACCATTTTTAAGTTGGTCTGATTTAGGATGACATAGGCTACCTATGATGCAGTTACTCCTGTGGAGACCTAAAAGCATCATCTTCAATCTTGTGATACATGCTAAGAGCAGCTATATTAATTCTGGCCAGAATCTTTCTGGAGAGTGATACAAAATTCTTGCCATGAGTTTGGTTTTTTTCAGGCTGGACTTTTTTTTTTTTTTATGTATTTTTATTCCATGGCAGTGAGACTTGGGAGCACAGGTCTACAAGGGTTTCTGAATTTATTAGGCAAATTCAGCTGAACTGCAGAAACTAAGAAAAAGTTGATCTTTTATCAAAACTACTATATGGATGGAGCAGGGAAATTTGAAACAGAACTTTATGCTAGTTATCTTTTTACATATTTTGTTGTTCAGAAGCAGATATGTGCTGACTGGGCAGTTGATGCTATTCTATATGGTCACAAGCATTTGTGATTTTTCCGGTAAAGACTTAAGCAGAATTGTGTGTATTTGAAAGAAAGTTAGAAAAAATAAAAAGAAAACCAAACCAAACCAACCAAAACAAAAACAACCCTCCATCCCACCCTCAAAAAAACTGGGCTTCTCTAGTTTGCATTATTTTATACTATTCATAGACCAAGTTATTCTCTTCTTCTAGTGTTTGTAGCTCATACTGTGGACTCTTCTTGCTGAAAGGATGGGTGACCTTAGGATGCTAAAATTCATTAATTCCCACTGGGGTGAGAAGCATTATTTAAAGGCCAGGTCATAAAGGTGTGGATGTTATACATTGAATTTCTTTTTAAATCCATATTTAAATGACTTTAAAATACTAAATTTCCAACAGTAGGAAAAAAAGTTCTTTTTACATGACTTTTAACATCACTTACCATTTATTTATTTATGTATTTATTTATTAAATTCTGATTATATTGCTTTCTTCCTAGTGTCTCGCTGTGATCATTATGTACACTTCAAAAGAATAGTGAAGGCTTTCCTCATAAATGCAATTGATGACACTTTCCTGAGCTCATTATATGGTAAGTAAGTGGTGTTAAGTAATATAATAGTGCATCCAAAGTTGTACAAAGGCATTTATTCTCAGAAAAGACGTGTCTCCTGATTAGAGTACAGGACTGTGAGCCCTAAGAGTCTGTGGTTTTGCTGCTCTGTGACTTTGGGGGAGGGGTGCAGAAACTATCTGGAAAGGATAGTGTAATCTTGGAAAAATGTGTAGACTTAATTCTTTTAAGCCTGGAATGTATGTGGAGAAGTGTTTCTGTGTTACCAATCATCAGGAACAGTTCCAGGATGAAAGAAAAATTAATTTCAAAGTAGGCATCTCAATGAAGACATTGCAGGGTCAGCTGATTTGTCCAAATGTTGTGCACTTCATAGCTTTTCCTGAGGAATCTGATAGATAATAAATAATTTTAGATATGGAATTACTCTATACCCATTTTTTCTTTTCATTTTTTTAACATTTGTGCTATCAGATAAAACAAATTTCAGCTGCACTCAGTATTTCTTCTCTTGTTCTTGCTGAGAAAGTGCTTTTTGGTATTTGGCCTACTAGGGCTGAATGGCAGCTTCAGATGCACTGTAAAGATGGGATTAATGAGAGGACTGTCAGTGGCAGGTTTTGGAAGGAGTCAGCAAAGTGCCAAAGAGAGGAAATTTTGGTGTCATCAGGAACTGAGAGGGAATGTACACCACAGACTTCAGAATAAAGGCTGTGTATACTTGGAGCTAAAAATGTCTGTCATCTACCACTGCTAGAGTTTTTAGGTGTTAGTTTTGTTTTGTTTTACTGAGTGAGAACAAGGTTATGAGAAGTAAGAAGTAAACTTTACCAGATTTAGGTTATAATGGCTTCCTTCTATTTCAAATTTTTCTGCTCAACAAAACCAACAACTTCTGCCAAGCTGCTGGAAGTAGATCAGCTCTGCAAGTGAGATGGGGGTTGTATTCTGTCTTTCTGAAGAACATTGTAGAGTATGAACATAGCCTAGCGTTACAAAGATATATAATTTTATAACACAGAATGGATTTTTCCGAGTTAAGGGAAGTGAATCTTTTAATTAGTTTGACTCGAGGAGCTACTTTGGTGTTAGTATTCAGATTTCCATTTTATTGTGAGGGATTTTTTTTCTTGTCTAGCACAGCCTGTTCGAGCTTTTAGTGTAGCTGTCTTACTGAAAATGTGTGTGTGTAAAGTGTATATGGACAAACAGTTGTCATGGTGGCTCTAATGCTAATGACAATTCACTGTTTTTATTTAGAAAGCTAGATAGCCAGTGGTCTGGTGAGTTCTTTCTCTTTGATAACTAAGGAAAGCAGCTGAGTTAATTTGTATGTCTGTACATGCTGCAGCTCGAGACAGTGTGCATTGGCCTGCACCTGTGGAAGTCCTGTTTCGTTCCTGGAGTCCAGCACCTACTTGGGAATGATGTGGTTTAACCCCAGCACCACACAGCTGCTCGCTCACTCCTCCCCCTGGTGGTGGGACAGGGAGGAGAGTCAGGGGAAAAAAGTATAAGAACAGTTTAATAATTGAAATAAAATATTGGTAGTAGTGGTAGTAGTAGTAGTAGTATCATGATGATGATTGTTATTGTAATGAAAAGAGAGAGAACAAAGAGGGAAATAAACCCCAAGAAAGACAAGTGGTGCACAGTGCAACTGTTCACTACCCACTGACAGATGCTCAGCCAGTCCCTTCCTGGCCAACACACACCCTACCCCCACACCCTGTTTATATACTGAGCATGACGTTCTATGCTATGGAACATCCCTTTGGCTAATTTGGGTTATCTGGCCTGGCCATGTTCCCTCCCAGCTTCTTGTGCATCTGACAGAGCATGGGAAACTGAAAAATCCTGGACTTAGGATAAGCATCAGTTAGTGGAAACTAAAACATCAGTGTATTATCAACATTATTCTCACCCTAAATCCAAAGCACAGCACTGTACTAGCTACTAGGAAGAAAATAAACTCTTATCCCAGCCAAAACCAGGGCTGGGAGACAGTTGTGGAATAGTGTTAGTTCTACTTTTCCTTATACTTGTTTATTTCTTTTGCTTGAGTAAATATGTGGAAGTACCTGTGCTGCCTCACTCAGAGCATCTGACAGCACTGCTGAAGGGTGAAGGTCCATTTCTATGTGTTCTTTATAAGTGACAAGAGACTTGTCAAAATTTCTGCTGTGAAGCTGCTCAGAGCAGTTTTTCATGGATTACAACCTCCTTGTACATAAGCAGCTTACATAAGCTGGACAATGAGCAGCATGCTTCCCTCTCCCCACTCTTCCATTCTTTTCAGTGGGATGGAGTGAACGGGTCTCCATTTGGGATGGCAGCTTTTGACTTGGCTGTAGAGTTTATTCATGGTACCTCTTGTGATACAGAAGTTTTAAATAATTAAATATATCTCTTTATCAATGATGCATGGATCGCTTTTGTAAACAGATGGGACAAGACAAAAGAAGTATGCACAGGATATGTTGCTCTCACTTCATTATTTGGATGATCGCTTCATTCAGCCTCGTCTTGAGAACTTAATCTCTAGAAGTCGCTGGAAAGATCGATACAAGGTGTGTGACTTCTGTTTTAAATAGTGAAGTAGGCTTCAAATCCTGTTACTACTGACTTGACTTTTACTGCAGTTCTCTGTAAAGGTACGGTAATTGCTATAATTACATATACTTTTTTAATAGAAACTCATTGTTCCTTAATTTTATAACTTGTTTTGGTACTTAGAAATATTGGAAGTATTTTATCTGTTCATAACCAGGTAAATATTTCAGTGACAAAACAGAATCTGTTCTCAGTTACCTGAATGCTTCTCCTACTAACTTCAGCAGATGACTTTTTGAGGTTTTTTTTATCATTTGCTAAATGTTGTAACAAAATTTCTTCCTCCTCTCACAAAAAGATAAACCCGTATGTTCATAACGAACCTTCTACTACTTAAAAAAATAATTAAATCGATATACAGTAATCCAGTCTTTCTATACAAAGTAATAGAATAGTATTGGTGTGGTAGGTGTGGTGATCTAATGATCAGTGTAACAACAGAGTATGGACAGTGAAGAGATACAGTGTATTTAATTGAAGCAGACCAACTGATACAGTTGCATCCCTACCCCCTCAAATTAAAAAAAAGAGATGAGGAAAAAATAAGTACCAGGATGCAGGAGCCATTCTTCAGGTCTGAAGTTAAAAGAATTAATGAATTACAACTGAGTGAAGTGTTGGAAGATGAGAAGGTAAATGTTCACAGCTGAATAGTGAAACACTGCAGATTTGAATCTCTTTAGTTTCTCTTGCACCAATTTTGTGCAAGTGCAGAGTCCCCAGCAGCCTATTTGAGACCTCTTTCAGTTTACTGAGATTCTCTAATGGCATCTGAAATCTGTTTTTCAGGAGCGTGTGGATTGTTACCCAGATGTTCGCATAATCTTGAAAAAACCCAAAAGTGTGTCTTGTCAGGCCTGTGAATTGAATCGATATTGTAAGTTTAATGTGCTGCTCTCTGGGAAGCTTTATAATAGCAGAACTTTGGAAGTGGATGACTTCATGTCAGATGACAAGCAGGTAACTTCAAACAAACATCCTATATAATTATTGTTAAGCTTTGTCTAGTGTTACAGAAAATCATACAAAGAACAGAAATTTTATCATCACATCTAATGCCTATAATGCTAGGGGCAAGAGTTAAGCTACTCTACTTCCATTAATTCTATTAATTTTTAAAATATGAGGACTGTTTTGCAGTTTGGAGGAGCATAGTTTTGGATTTAGCTAGGAATTATGAAGGAAGCTCCTACAAAACTTATGAGGCTGAACGGAAGCATTCCCCTCTGCCCCCTTCATCCATTCTTCTTTGTTGGGAAAAGGTAGTAAAAAGTGTTCTCAAATAAGCCAAACATTTATCAAGAAAACAAACTTGATGTTTTTTCTATAACCTTTGTTTTGTCTGCATCACAATGATCAGTGTGCTGTTGCCTCCCTACTTTTGCCACTTAATGTTAGTACCTGGTGCAGCAGATGTACTAGCACTGCGGTAGGCACTGGTAGGAATACCCAACCATGATAAAAAAGACAAAGGGCACCAAGCCATGCCGTAGGGTTTATTGGTAACTCTTAGAGAAGATTGAAAATCCCAAAGCGGATTTAAGGAGTGGCAATCCAGTGGTAAAGAAATGGCACGAGCGAGTGATGCTCTGAACGTGCCTGGCATTCAACCTGAGAAACACTATGACTATTTTTTTCCATTCTGAGTATATCCTTTCTCCTTAATGCCAGGATCCTGAGGCTTTATATCAAGAATGCCATGTGCCATAGATTTACTTATGTTCTAAATACCCGAGCGCCTTTCCACTGAAATGAGACCGCTTGAAAGCCTTTTACTTTTGTGTGTGCCCCAAAGACTTTCCCAGCACAAAACTTGCATCGATTAGCTTTCAGAAACATTATAAAACTAACTTTCTGTGTAATGGACAATCACCTCCATTGAATGATCTTGTTTTCTATTTTGTTACAAGTAAGATTTGTTCTACATTGGGTCACTAGGTCTGCTAATTTCGTGCCTGCTATGCCTCTAGCATTCGGAGCATCTGTGTGCTCTCCAGCAGTTCTTGTTTGTTCTGGGTCAGAATGATGAGTGAAATCATGTCACTGTCATTCTAACAGTTCAAGTGCAGCCTAGTCAGAATTTACTGCTTCATTCTTCAGATTTTTTTACATCTGCTATTTCCCATGTAGCTATTCTCTCAGGACAGGGTATCTTGACATCTCCGTTGCATTGACATTAGAAATTGCTGATCTCCTCTTAAGAAGACGTGTTCCTAACTACTTCAATACATCTTATCAGAGCCTTTTTCTTATTACTGCAGTATCAGAACTACTTGTCCAAACTAGAAAACACTTCCATTTAAATAGTCTCACATCTTTTTCTCGCTCAATTGTCTCTAGTAGGAGATTTTGCATTAAACTGTATTTCTGGAATGAAACACATCTTTCATGTTGTTACATGATTCTGCACTAGATGGTCATTTTAGATGACTGGAACAGTCAATTTTGTTACATTTCACAGCTGAGGCCTTTGAAGACCTTGAGTCTTTAAGAAGCTGGGTGTTTCTAATATTCAGGGATCTTCCCTTCAAATTTACAGCTACCAATAACTGTTATGATTAGGTATGCATATGACTTTCTTAAGTAATGTAATTCCTGATCTCTTATGAAAAGCTCAAAGCACATCATTTGTCAGGAGGAAAATATTGCTGCAGTTGCGTACCAAGCTGATATCCAAGTTTTGCCTTTCTTCCCCTTTAGAAGGTGTAGAAGGTATATTCCTTTTCTTCGTGGGTGTAAAAGAATTTTTGAATATGAGTGAAATTCCTCCAGTACTTGCTGAAAAGAAAAAAAGTGACAGAACAAGTTGTATTTGTAATGTATTTTGAAATGTGGTGTGATAGGATTTCTTATATAAAAATGAAGCAAAGCTCTCCTCAAACTGAAGTATGCCTTGCTGAAGCTCGAGTCTGTATTGTCTGGATCTCTGCAGATATTCTGATTTAGAGATTTGAGGAGTGTCAGTGTGATTATCATTGTGTCGTCATTGGGCTCCACATGTAATGCAAAATCTAAGAAAATCTGTGCCACAGCTTTTCTTAAATAGATTACAGACCCTGCTGAGCAGCAGTTGTTATTACTCTGGTTATTGCTCTGGCCTGGTGCGTGTGCATGATAGTCACAAGAGTTGGGCTTTTCCAGCAAGGCTCTTGATCAGCAATGCATTGATCAACTTGTCCTGCCAAATGAGAAAAAAGAGAGGAGGAAGGAAGACAACAGGCACCCAGAGCTACTTCAAAAAAAAAAAAAAAGCTAGCACTTCAAGGACTTAATTGACTGAAAAAGAAGGCAGTTCAGCACTGGCAGATCAGACTGAATGGAAGCACATAGTTGGACTATTTTCTAAAGTTTTATTTCAAAATATCCAAGAAAAGTGGATGTGGAGAGAACAAAACCAGACCTCCAACCCTCATCTTCTGCATAAAACTTTCCTTTTCTCTCATCTGTGAAGTATTCTGCTTTGCCAGTAGAAAGAGAAGAGAAACAGCTGTTCCAATTCTGCTTAGGCTTGCAGTGATTGTTTTGTATGTAGCTGCCAGTTCTCATTCCTCCATTGTCAGAGGGAATCAAACAGTTTAGAGCTATAGTGTCCTCCACACTTCTTTGCTCCTGTGTCACCTGGACTATAAACTGTTTTCTACTCTCAGTCTTGGTGTTCTACTTCCCTTTATAATCATGCTTGGAGGACATGGATTCAGTCGCTGCTTGTTGTGCTATTGTCAGGCTCTGCTCCTGCATTCCTTACAAAGTGATTTAACACAATTTTGGCTGATACGGACAGCCTGAGTAGATAAGTTAAGCATTAGGACAGAGTCACTGAGGACTGCAAGAGGAAAAATTTAGAATGAGTACAGTACTGAGATTCTTTCCAAAGCTGCATTCTGAAATAGCATTGTATTTTTAGACAATCTTTCTTGCTTTAAAAACACAATACGTAATCACATTATACAATACTTAGTTATTTGGCTCTGACATTTCTCCAATGTAGAAATTCTTTACACCTCACACATAAATGAACTATGAAATTAATTGCCACAAGATACTTTAGGAGCAAAAAGTGTTAGTGGGTCCCAAAAGGTCCCAGTTTCTTCAAAGATAGGTTCTTGGGGAACTTTATTTCACACTATGGAACATGATAGTTGGGATGATAACTGTCTTAACTGTTGACTGCTAGAAGCTCTATGGTAATACCATGATCATTCTGATATTCATCCTGCATCTCACACTAATCTATCATAGAATGGTTTGGGTTGGAAGGGACTTTAAAGATCATCTAGTTCCAACTCTCTGCCATGGGCAGAGACACCTTCCACTAGACCAGGTTGTGCACAGCCCCATCCAACCTGGTCTTGAACACCTCCAGTGATGGAACATCCACAACTTCCGGGCCAACCTGTTCCAGTGTCTCACCACCCTCATAGTGAAGAACTTCTTCCTGATGTCTAATCTAAATCTAACGTCTTCCAGTTTGAACACATTACTCCCCATCCCATCACTACAAGCCCTTATAAAAACTTCCTAAATATCTCCTGCTAGCTGCTGTCATGAGGGAAGAACTGAGCCATCAGTTTGATGCAAGATGGTATCTCCTACTTTGTGTCACATAGTGTTCCAGATGCCACACCTCATTGCCTGGGATACTTGGAAAGTTATGAAATGCTGTATGGAACACCACAGCTCAGTTTGTGGTTATTTCAGTATTTGAAATAGTACTTCTGGAAATCTGAATGAATTGAGGTTATGCATTGGTTGGTGAGTCTTGCTCTTCAGAAGCAACTATAGCACCAAACAGAAGCCTTGGCCTTTCAGTTTTGGGGAGAGTAGAAAATAGAGCTGCATATAGGCACATGTACATGATCAGTAGGGAACTGCAATAGAGTAATAGGAATTTTTTATCTCAAGATGGTTACAATTCCAGTTAATAACCATTTACTGTAGGTTAGCGCAAAAGTTCTTTAAAGTGAGTGTGTCTCTTGCCTGCAGTGGTCTTACACCTGTTTCTATCAGTTGAGCTGCAGTTTAATATATTTAAGAAATTAAAACCATAAAATGTATGTAACTTTGAGCTTCAGGTTTTATTTTTATGAAATCCAAACACTCTGTGTATTTATTTTGGAGTGGGTGAGGGACAGTGTGTCCCTGTAGGAATGGAGTGGTTGAGATGGAGCTCTCTTTCCCCTAGGGTCACCAAAGTACCTTGAGTGCTCCAGTACCCATCCCTGAAGGTATTTAAAAGCTGTGTAGATGCTGGGGGACATGATGTAGTGGTGACCCGGCAGTTCTGCATTAACTGTTGGACTTGATGATCTTAAAGGTCTCTTCTAAAAATAAACTAATTCTGTAGTTTTATGATTTATTAAATGCATGTTTCTAGACATATGCCTATTTGTATTCATACGTACTTCTTGAAGAAATATTGACTATTACTCAGTCTACAAAATGCTATAAACTGGTATTTCATGTCCCTAGGAGGTACTACATATTAAGCAAAAGTAATCAAATAATTTCTCTGCCTCTGCTTTGTCTAAAATGTTAGTGATTTTATAACAGTGTTCCACCAGGAGATAGGAAAGATACCACAGCTTACAAACATGGTTGTGTTTCCAAGAAAACGGTACTGAGAAGCTGCCATTGCACAGACTTGCTAGCTGCCTGCTTGCTCAAAAATTGTTTTGCTGTGGCTGTGAAAACTACATGGTCTTGTGCTGATTTTATGCATGTAGTGCCTTTCTGTTTATTTCATTATTCAAAAAATCTTCCTAGACTGACTTATAAAATCTTACTAGACCAGCTTAGCCATTCTTTATGTTGTCAGGATAATCACAGCTGTGTCAGAGGGAATGCTTTGTTCACTTTGGCCTAGGTTTTGAGGGTTGGCGTGGTGTGTGCAGATCGTACAAGGGTTTATCATAATTTGAAGCACTTCAAATACAAGTTGTATGTGGATTGCAGCTCCCTGACCGAGCTGGATGGCCTAGAGGATGAACCAGTCAAAGACACAGTCGAGCGGCTTTTCAGCCAGCTGGAAGACAGTGGGTGGATTCAGAAGGTATGACTGAGTTACTTGCTAGGCCTTTTTCCAAGCAGATAAAAGTAAGCTGAGATCAAATTGATCCGTTATGAATTACTGAGCTTCAGTAATGTAACTCAGCTTGACCATTCATGCAGTTCCACTGGCCAGCCTCTTGAACAGTGGTATGCTGCTGCGTTCACACAGAGTTTGTGTCAGCTTTGGACATGAGGCTTGTTGACAGCTGCATGATCTATGGGCTGTGGTGGGCAGGCTCTTGTTTCGTGTAAAAGAAGCAACACAACACACTCTAACTTAGAAAGACTGGCAACATGTATGTGAGGCACAGCAAGAATATTTTACTCTTCTGTTTACGGTGAAGTACTTTGAATTATTCGGAAACACTTTATGAACCATTTTAAGAGAAGTTGTAGTACAGTTGCATTTAGCAAGCTTTCAGAAATCAGTGCTTCTGAACTGTTACTGGCATTCTGGTACTGAAAAAGAAAAAGCAGTCTTTGTGCAATTCAGTTATTAAACACTGATAAAATAATACAGGCTTTATTTTATTTGCAGAGATATGATGATCTTGAAGACTACATAAATGATGCAGACAATTTTCAAGAAGAGAAAATTGATTAAGTGGTAATACAGCTCTTTGAAAGACAACTTGTAAAAATTTGAATGGCCTGCTTTATCTGCATGCACTTTATCACTGCCTAGTCTTCAAGATGCTTTTTAGTTTGTGTTATACTCCATATGCCTTTCAACTATGGTTTGAGAATGTCTGTATTTTTTTTTCTCATCAGTGACAATAATGAAAGTTTTACCAAATCAATCCTCCCAGTCTTACTGCATAGGTCACTGGAAGTTTCCTTCTGTTCTTGAAAATAACATGTCGGTGTCTGTTTACTCATGAAATAAAACTTCCACCTGTTTATACAGAACTGCATGGTAGGGAAGGTGGGAGATGGTGAGACCTTTTGGAGTAGGCATATTTGAAAAGGTAAAGCTGTGTTATGTAAGAATGCATGACTGGCATCTTACCTTCCTTGTTGCTCATTATGCAAGTAAGTCCAGCCATTTAGAATGGTAGCTGCAAGAAAGAGGACCCAAGTGCAAAGATGTGTTTCCCCCCCTGAGGACTCAGTGTAGACTGTTGAAAGGCAGCAGAGGAAATATCCTGCAGCCCTGGCGGCGTTTGCAGCACAGCAGTGACACATCTCCTCAGAGGGTACGTGATGAGTCACTTTACAGGCGTCATACAGGCTGAGTCTGCCTTAGCCATCTAAATGAACTCTTGGGCCCACAGTGCTGTCTCTGATAAGCAGCTGGAGCAATTTACTGAGATTTTAAACATTTACATTGTGCAAACATAATGGCCACAACATGCAATAATTAAAAAATGAATATAATAGATTCATGTGGCTACAGCCAGCTGTACCGTGGGCTGCATCAAAAGAAGCATGGCCAGCAGGTTAAGGTGATTCTCCTGCTCTACTTTGCCCTGGTGAGACTTCACCTGGAGTGCTGTGTCCAGCTCTTGGGGCCCCCAGCACAAGAAAGACATGGACCTGTTGGAGCGGGTCCAGAGGAGGGCCATGAAAATGGTCAGAGAAGTGAACTACCTCTCCTATGAAGAAAGGCTGAGAGAGTTGGGGTTGTTGAGCCTGGAGAAGAGAAGGCTCCAGGGAGACTTTACTGTGGCCTTTCAATACCTAAAGGGGGCTTATAAGAAAGATGGAGAGAGACATTTTTACCAACACGTGTAGTGACAGGACAAGGGGCCATGGTTTTAAACTGAAAGAGGGCAAGAATAGGTGGAAACAGGGAAGGAATTCTTTACCGTGCGGGTGGTGAGATACTGGAACAGGCTGCCCGGAGCAGTTGTGGGTACCCCATCCCTGGAAGTGTTCAAGGTCAGGTTGGATGGGGCTCTGGGCAACCTGATCCAGTGAAAGATGTGCCTGGCCATGATGATCTTTAAAAGTCTGTTCCAACCCAAACCATCCTATGGTTCTGTCCCTGCACTTTGTGCTAAGTATAATGAGACGTGGCCTAGGATAAGAGGCAGGGTACAGGGTTTTGAATGCAGTTAGGAACTGTTCCTATGTCCCTCTGCATGCACAGACACTTTTTATTAGTTTTTTGTGGCTGAGCAACTTAGTAAAATGGAAGACGTTAACACTCTAGATTCTTTTTAACAAGTTGCTCTCCCAGAAGCAAAACTAATGAAGCCTAATTCCTCCTGGATTTGTCCCCAAGAAATCCCCGCATTCATTACGCCACTCCGCTGGTAACAGGTCGGCTCGGCAGCTGCTGCCAAGCTGCTGCCAGGTGAGTGGCCTGTTGGTGAGCGTCTGGCAGCCTGTCTCCACAGGCACTGTACCTGAGATTTGTCATTCAGTGCCCCTTTTCCAGGATTCATGGTAAGAAGTGAACTGTTTTTTAAGGGGTTGAAGTTCAGCAATGGTTTATATGCTGTTAGAGTGAACTAATATCATCAGTTCTCCCATATACTGCATAGAGACACAACATTTACAAACCGAGATGAAAAATCCCAGTAAACAGATTGAGACTTACTCTCAAGCAAAACTTATATTGAAGATACTATTTCTGTACCTTAGCTGTGAGTTACATATGTAAATATTCTGAGTTTTGAAATATCTTATACCTATCTCCCTGGTTACCAAAGCTGAGGGAAATCTCTATTCTTTTTCCTTCTTCATCTCTGTTCTGGGTATATTGGTGGGAACACACCCATCAGTTTAGAAGTACTCAGGAATCCATCTCAAATACATCCCTTTTAGAAAAAGTAATGCCCCTCACAGCCCCATTTCTTTCTGTCAAAATCTCTGTACACTTTTGTTGGCTTCTCCAGAAAAATAAAATAACACTTAACATTTGGTGTAACTTTATTCTTACAAAGGAAAACTATTCTGAAATAAATTAGTTTTGTACCACATAATAGAGTATGCCCTCTCCGAGCCTTCCAGAGTTTTAACTTCCGTTGCCTTCTAAATTTTCTGAAAAACTCGCAAAATTGTATGGTTTTTATTTAAAAATTTTCTGTTAAAATGAATGGTCAGATTCTTATTTTGCCAAATTCAAACCATTTGCAACCAAATTAAAAATTAAGTTTAGGAAATTTTGGCTTGCTGATTACTGATATTTCAAGAATACATATATTTAGATGGAAAGTTAAAATCAACAAATTGTTCCAGTTATCAGTTTTATTCATTTTTTTTATACCTACCACATCCCAGATCATGGTTCTCACCTCTTTGTTCACCTAAGATGTGTTAGCTATCAATTTACTGTTCCTGCAGGCATTTTTTTCCCACATCTATGTTTTTCTGTCTAACAGGGATACAAAAGTATCCTGTTAGAGTTTAAGAAAGTGCCTCCATAGGTTTACCGATCTTGTCTGTGACATCACCAGTTGGACTAAGAAAATGCTTAGAATTGACATCTCAGATTTCTGTTTCAGTAGGAAGCTGCTACTTAATTTGGCTTGGCAGGGACTGACATGTTTGTGTGTACAGTCTCTCTTAAGCTTTGATATTCCCCTCACTGAGATCAGAGGAAGTGATAACGGTTTTGTGGCTGTTGTTTTACCTGAAGAGTTTCTACAAGACAGAGAATGTGAAACAATATTTCATCATCTTTACATTTGTCTTCACCACAGGGAATGAAAAGGTTGTTTAGAAGAGTATGTATGTATGTTTATATATATATATATAAAAGTTTAGATCAGATTTGCCAAGACAGGTTGTAAGTGTTTGCATTTTCACAGTATGAAGTACAAAGAGGACACTTACCCCTTGATTCTTTCTATATAGAAAAATACTTGGTAAGAATCTTTCTAGCAGAAAAATTTTGTGCAAATCTCTAATGATGGGAGAAGTCAGAAATCTGACCAGTCTTTCATGCTTCCTTTTCCAGGTTAGCAGATTTGAGTGGAGTTAAGGGGTGAGAGAATGTAATTGTTTGTACAATTGTCTGATACATGTTTAATTGTCTTTAGTGTTAATTTTTTGAAGTAGTAGCTCTAATTAAGATAAAGTACCAGTCTTAATGGAACAATGAAGAGAGCTCAGTGAGTGATGAGACTTGGTGTGGGCGATTACATGGGTGTTTCGATAATCTGCTCTAGTATAAGTTCTGTAACTGGAGACTGTGATAATGATAAAAGTTCACACAAGTTATTTGTGCCTACAGGATCAGGCCTACTAATGTGAGGTACTCCTGGGAGAGAAGGCCCCTGTAGGTCTATATTCTACATCTAGTTCTTGCAGTGAAATATAACAAGGAGGAGTTTTTCTCCCTATATCCCTCAATTTTTTGAAAGAAAGTGATTTGTGGAGCAAATGGGGTGGTAAACTTTGCTAATAGTAGATAGCTGTTACTGTCATTTTTCTGACATTGAAGGCTTCTGTTTCCAAAACGCAGCTATTTCTAGTAGGTCAGCAGGCAATTCCAGGCAATTCCCATGCTCAGCTCCTCTAGTTTACTTTTATTTGGATAAATAAAGAACTGTAGTTTTATCCTTCTTCAAGGCTGTCTGGATAAACAGTGTGGGTGTGTTAGAGAAACACATGTAAATACAATACCACCCAAGAGAAATACCCAACACACACAAAATAGACTTTATAAAGTTGACTTTCTGAGTCAGAAAGTTTCTTTTATTTCGAGAAATAAGAAATACCAATTTCTAATCTGAGTTCAGAGATGAGACGAGAATGTAAGAAAGTATGATCTACAAGCTAAGGAATAATAAGATTAATAAGTTAAATGGTATTGAAGGAACCTGATAATAATAACCCCTTTGGTGGCTGCACTTCCCTGGATAGTTTATGTGAATTTTGGTATTTTTCTAGATAACAAGTGATGGCATGGGGTTGGTTTGGTTTTCCTTGTTGTTTATTAAATGAGCCGTAGACGGTTTCTTTAGATTACCCTGGGGATTATATCCTTAATTAAAAAAAACTGGTGTGCATTCAAGATGACTTATTTTACAGTTTGAACAGAACAGTGACTGCAAGCAACTTGCGCCCAAAATGTAAAGACAAGAAAGCTGACGCAGGTGCAGTCAGACTCTGCCCCAAAGTTAAAGAATTGACCGGTTGAGTGGCGTGGACACGAGCCTGCCTCCCTGGGGACACCCCAGGAGATACAGCTGTGTGTAGCTGTTGTCACTCGAAATGGCTAAGAAGCCTGACTGAAAAGCAAATAGTGCAAATGGCTGAAAATTCAAAGCTCCAGTTTGCACAATCCTCCGTAGGACTGCTATTAAGCATGTGCCGTTCTGGTGGAGTTAATAGAACTTTGAAGTAATTTGAGACATGATTTCTGAACACAGATGAACGAGGTATGTGTCCAGATTTAAGCATGTGCTCAAGTTTTTCAGCGACATAGGTTCAGATTGGTTCCATTTTTGGAAAATTATTGGCACAACGGGACGTCTGTGGTGAGAATTGCTGGCTGTGAACCCGGCACAAGTAAGTGCTTTGCTGATCTGGAGGGGGCTGCCGAATGAGGGCACACAGAACTTCCACAGCAGTGCTGAGTTCACACAGGAAAACATGCTCAAGCGTGACAGCTCATGTGAGGTTATGTTCTCATGTGAAAATTAATGTAGGCAGAAGGAAAAAAGTAATTAATTATTCAGGACCCGTTACGTTCGTGTTTTATTGTTAGGACGCCTATGGCACGAATCGCGGGTGATGTTACAATGATGTTAAGAACTGTTTGCTTTCAAGGAAACCGACAGCTAGTCAAACTAAAAAATGATAGTGGCATCCGCGGGCTGGAAACATTCGCCAGCGTCTTCTGGACAGAACTTGAGCAGCCGAGGGAGAGATTCGGGGCATTTCCTTGTCGGGAACAGCGGGGGCAGCATTGGCTGCGTGATGAGCGGCCAGGACTCGCAGCGCGGCCCCGCGCCCTACAAGGGACGCGTCAAACCCCGCAACGCCCGAGATGCTGCTGGGCAAACTGCGAATTCTAAACCTCCCAAGTGAAAATTCAGAAAAGTTTGTTTTGAAAGATCGTTCTCGGAGTTCCACACAAATCTTGGAAGGGAGTGAGAACTGCTGCTACCCTGGTACCTTCCGGAGCAGCAGCACTGATCCCACCTTCCCAGAACAGCTCTGCACACCCCAGCACAGACTTGGTGTGAAGCACTCACGCTTGTTCCCCGTCAGACTGTGTGTTACCCTGACACGGGTGTTCTACCACCAACCCTCTTAAACGCAGCAGTGACACCTCAGCTGTGAGGAACGAGGAGGAGCCCTAGTGAGGCCTGAAGCAAAGGTAGCATTGTCCATTTTTACAGACGTTAAAATTTTATTTTCCAACTGTGCCAGCCCATGGTTCTTGACAGATGCTTGCTACCTTTACATATCAAATCGTAACCCACTCTTTCTCAGCTGTTCAAGGTTAAAAATCTCTTTTTCCTGTTAGCAGTAATACCTTCCTCTGAAGGTAGCACATCCACACATTGGGCGTCCTCAGGCCTTGCCCCTCGATGAAGAATCAAAAGTCTTTGCTGGGCCACATGTGGGTCTGAATGTGCTGGAGGCTCTCGCTGGTGCCCGCACAGCCAGATCCTCCAAACCTACATGGATGTTTGTTGCAACATGATAGAGATGGGGGGCACAAAAGCAGGGGCTTTTGTATTCCCATATGTCCAATGTTGTGTAGCTTTTATGTATTTTTATCGGAATTTCCAGGAATGTGTCTTTTCGTCGTTGGCATTCTAAGTATTTATGTGCATGACCTTGGGAGGGGATAAAACCTTGGGAGAGGGATATCATTAGTGCCTCCTCTTCCTCAGCTTAACACTCCTGGTATGTTGTGATGAAATCTGAGTATTTTTCTGACTGGACCCACTGCAGAACTAAATGCAGAGATGATGACGCACCCTTGTAATAAGGACTGTGTAGTCCCAAAGGACCTTAAAGGTTTTCCATCAGGGATGTGTCTCTGAATGCTTGGGGGCCATTTTTCTTCCCAAAGATGTATTTGGGCATTTGGGTAGCACAGCAGTGGTGGCACAAGAGCATATTACTTTATTAAAGTCAGCCAGCTCCGGGCTATTTCTGCATCCTCCTTCGCAGCTCACATACAGCTACAAGCAGAACCTGACGGCTGCCGGTTAGTGTCAGGTGCCAGACCTCGCGGTCGGCCACCCCTGCTCTAAACACAGGAGTCGGGCAAGAGGAGCACCGAGCTGTGGCTTTCCCGGGGAGGGACGCGAGTGCGGGCGCTGCCCCGGCCACCTGAGACGCTCGTGCGGGAGCTCCCCCATCCCACGCCTGACCTCGTGTCCTGCACCGGTCCCGCGCATGAGAGCGCCCTAGAAGGCAGTGCTTGTTTTTCTGCTGTCTGTTCCAGAGAAATCCAGCTGGTAGGGGAGCGCGGCGCCGTGATGTGTTAGAGAACTCCCTCGTACTCGCCTGAAGGTCTTGCCGCCGGGGGAGGAGGGAGGGCGGGAGGCTGCGCTCCTCGGCGGGGGCTCCGGCGGCGCAGCTCCC
>NW_008627715.1:0-2449 GCF_000691845.1 Merops nubicus
CCCTTATCCTGCCCAGGAGGAGAGCTCCAAGGGCGCCGGGAGGAGGAAGAGGAAGGTGAAGGTGAGGAAGAAGGGCGTGGGGCAACCGAGCCCAGCCGAGGAGCCGGAGGGACCAGGAGGAGGGGGCGACAGCCGAGCCGGAGCTGCCAGGACGCTGCTGCCCCCCAACAGGGTCGGGCAGGAGGAGCCCGTGCCCACGGGGACGGGTACCTCCCATCCAGGTGAGAGGGTGTTCTGGAGGGTTGCTGGCACCAGGGCCCCAGAAACACCCCACGAGGTAGTTTTGGGAGCTAGCAACGTGGCAGTGTGCCAGACCACTCTCACTGCCACCTCGGCTAGCTTTGCTTGCAGGTCAGCTGAGCGGGGCATGGGAGTCTCACTGGGGAAGAGAAGAGACATCTCTGAGCATCTCTGCAGGGTTTGATGCACGGAGGTGACAGAGGACTGCCAGGATGCACCAGCAGCAGTCCTCTCAGCTGGTTTGGTGACATATGCATCCTTGCCCAGGTGCAGTGCCTGAAATTTTGTATTTCTCCATCCAGCCCAGGGCATGAAAAAGAAAAAGAAGAAGAAAACCAAGAATAAAATCAAATCGCAGGAACCTGCTGCGGAGAAGCAGCATGAGGAGGTCTCCAGCACCTTTGGTTGGTATTTCCCAGACAGATTTTGCTGAAAAGCATCGGGGGTCTGGCCTGCTGGCAGCAGGGCATGAGCTGTGCAGGCCCCTTGGCTGAGGGATGCTGGGTGAAGGGACACAGGCACAGGGAAGTGCTGCTGCAGGGCAAGGTGAGGCTGTTGGGGAGACAGATGCTGGTGTCTTTGCCTTCAGCTGGGACACAGGAGGTCACACAAGTGCACTGTGCTGGAGCCTGGTGTGTCCTTGCAGCTCTTGCTCCGTGCAGGCAGCCAGGCTGGGCTCCGGAGCTGGCTCCTGTGTCAGTGTCTGACCGCTCCCCTTCTCCCAGACTTGTACCGCAGGGCGATGCTGGCTCTGAAGATGAGGCAGGAGCAGAGGAAGCAGCAGTCCACCATTGTCCCCTGAGCAGGAAGACAAGTCCCAGGGGATGTGTGGTCCCAGTGGGCCCCCAAGTGCAGTGGCAGCAGGACCCATGCTTATGCAGGGCTTCTGGGGTGCTTGGCCAGGACTGGCAGCACTGAGGCTTGAACAACGTCGTTGTCCTCTACACAGCTTGAAAACCAGGGACCTGCAGGAGCCAGCCAAAAGTCTCTTTGTAAGTTGCCTCTCTGGCAGCCAGGCTGCAAACCCATCCAAAAAGTGAAGAGCTGGCCACTTGCCGACCCCGTGTTAGTATGCCATGGATGACTCGGTCTGAACTCCAGTGAATCTGTGGAAGAGAGGAAGATCAGAACAGATGTCCTTGGAGAAAAGCCTGTCTTTAGGGGCTGACGTCCCCAAATTCAGTCCCTGGCTGCTGCCTGGACAGGTCCAATTTCCTGATGGTGAAGGTGGGAGGGCAGTCACGGATGGTCTGCAGAAGAGCTTCACCTGGCCCCCAGCCACATCTGGCAGGGCTGTCAGGACCCCTCACAGGCTGCAGGAGGCTGATGCCCATGTTTTCTGGGCATCCTTGCAGTCCATCAGCAAAGGCCTAGTTCAATGGCAGCAGGTGGTGCAGGCTGCTGGAGACTCCTTCCTCAGGATTGCTCCTCCTGATCCTGCCATCCTCCCAGGAAGGACAGTGGTGACCTGCAGGTGACACAAAATCCTCCTGTGTCACTGACAGCCCAGTACCCTGCAGCCCTGGGCAGTCCCTGATCTGTGCTCAGCTCAGCTCTGTGATGAGAGACCAAGCAGCATCTTCATCCCAACACAACTCGTGTGACTCCAAAGCCTTTGCAGTCCAGGGGAATGAAAATCAGTAAAATCCTTCCTTCAGTGTGGCTGAAAAGGGACCAGAACTCCAGCCACTCTGCCTTGCATCTGCTGTAAAGTTCTAACTCTGCCAGATTCAGCTGTCAGTGACTATAGGGACTAATTATAAATAAATTGTAAATAATGAGAACAAATTAATACTGGCTTGTAAATACAGCAATTTTAGTAAGCCCTTGTCTCTGTTTGGTGGAGATCCCAGCAGTTCAGGTGCTGTGGGCAGTGTGGGAGGGTAAAGCAGGGACCAATGCCCCCAGTGGAGCCCCTTTTCCTGGGGTGGGTCAGGCTGTGTGCCCCCCATGCTGCCAGCCAGGCTCCTTCTGCCAGGGTCCCTGGTCACGAAGGTCTGTGGGGCCACAGGGAGAGAAACATTAAAAGTTTATCCCATCTAACAACACTTCTCACAAGCCCACCAGATCTGGAAGGAGGGCAACCCCTCCAAAGCAGCTGGAACTTCAAACCTGCCCATGGGCACATTTGGGCTGAGCCTCACTCACTATGGCTCCAAAATCACGAGGGGAGTGGGAGCTGAGGGGGGTTGGGAGGGGCTGGGCCACG
>NW_008627715.1:2480-11756 GCF_000691845.1 Merops nubicus
AGTGGGAGCTGAGGGGGTTTGGGAGTGTCTGGCACAGCCAGCTCCCTCCAGTGCTCCCCACAGCTCCCAGCAGTGCAGGTCCTTGACACGCAGGGACACAGTGTGCCTCATGTGACACTCAGAACTAAAGATGGCCATTGAGACAAGTCCAGAGGCAGACTTGTCCCAGCTGCTGCTGCTGAATGCAGCTTCTGTGAGGCAGCTGTAAGCAACCAGTTAGGTTGATCTAACACTTTCCCCTGATATCAGGATCTCCAGTGAGTGATGCAGATGGGCAGTTCAAATTCAAAACCAACCCCCCTTATCCTGGTGTTCCCATAACTGTAGAACAGATAATCCCTGCCACAGCCAGGAGACAGTCCTGGTCTGCACCAACCAGGAATATGACTTTTATCTTCAGGAGGTGAGCAGCAACACCTGGAAGTGCTGGGGTTAAACCAGGAGGGGTGGCATATGGATGATGTCCACAACCAGGCAAGAAAGACCCTGCTGATTGCTTTTCACCCGAAGTCTGCCCATCCTTGGGTGGGAACTGATGAGGAGATCACCACCAGGTTACTCCACCTTCCACATTAACTTGGAGGTGGGGTAAGAAGCCACCTATATAAGAAGTGACACTGGCTGCAGTGGAGCTGTTAGGCTTGTCTACTTGGTGGGTGTGCTGCGTGGGGCTTCTGGCTGTTGAAGTGTCTCCCTGGGTCTTTGTGACAAGTGGAGTTCCCAGGATGACAGGGCCAGGACATGAAGCTGTCTCTGAGTCCCTACTATATAACTGGGCTCATAGCCTGGCTCCTTGCCTGGCTTGCTCCCTTCTTCATGTCCACTGTGGTGGGTGAGTCCATTGACTTGTTCTTCTGAGTGTCTGGCACCTTGGATCTCTGGTGTATGATGTGGTAGCTGAGGGAGGAGTTTGGCTGCTGGGCTGCCTGTTAATGACAATATCATTCTGTATTGGGCAAGCAGTCAGCAGAAGACAACTCCATGTAAAAGTGGCCTTTCTTAAAGCCAGAAACATCTCAGAAATGAGAGACTGAAAGATGTCAATTAATGGCTGCTCTGTGCCATGGGGTAATGGGCTGGACTGCTTCTGCCATGTGTGAAAAGCAGCAGCTTTAACAGGAGGGTGCACACCTGGGGCAGGCAGAGTGGGCAGGGCTCCTTTTTCCATCCTTCTCCTCCTGTTCCTCACCTTACAGCCCAATAGCTGAACAACCAGCAAGGGAAGGAGGTCTCTGGGAGGTATGGTCTTCAGTGGCACTGCTTGCTGTCAGTGAGGCAAGGTGCAGCTCTGCCCAGGCTGGTCCTGGCATGTCCAATCTGCTGGTGGGTGTGCCAAGGCCAGGCATGGTGCCCTGCAGTGGTGTTTGCCTTGAGGATACGTCCCCAAAAATGAGGTGGTGGTGACTGACACCCTCCCACAAATCTTGGTTTGTTGGAAAGCACTGGAGCTTCAAATGTGCTGAGAAGCAAAAAATAAAAAAAAACAAAAAAACACAACGATGTAAGAGCAACTGCCCCAGGGAGACCCACCTTCTGCCTGCTGAGGCAGAAGGGAATGATACCAACAGCACCTTCTGCAGGGAGGACTGGAGCTGGCTGGGTGGAACAACTGTGCCTTGCATTTAAGCGTTTCTATATTTTTCAGCACATGCTTCTTTTCAGGTTTCCAGAGGGGCTGTCTCAGGAGAGCTGAGTGAGGCAAAACCTGGTTCCTGCTTTCATGAGCCCTTTCGTGGTGCCTGAGCCAGAGCTGCAGCTGCATTTGTTGCAGACTGGTGCTGTAGAAGCACGTGTGCATTTTGCATTTCTGCAGCCTGCTTCCCCTCAGTGGTGCTTTCTCAGGCAGCCCACAGCTGCTGCCACAGCCACCATCTCTCCATGGTATGTGTCCTGAGCGTGAGGGAGGGAGGTTGTGCTTGTCAGAGCTTTGCAAAAGTTGGTGATAGTGTATGGTGCCAGGAGGAGATGGAGATTTCAGCAAGTGCCTGTGGGCATACACCTACACCATGGCACGGCTGGTCCCACCTCTTCAGATCAACATCGCTTTGCACAATCGGTTTTTTTTCTAATGTCATTTATCCCTATCAAAGTTTAACTGTGTGGGCTGAAATCTGGAGGGTAGGAGAGAGACAATTGCTCTTTTGAGAAAAGGGTTGGGAAGAGCATTGCTTGGATGGTGCTAAAAACACTGCTGAGGCCTCCCGTGTACAGCACATCACCAAGTTTTTCCAGGCAGTGGGAAGACCTGGAGTAGACCTGGCAGACAGGACCATGTGGTGAGGTTGCCTGCACCTCTGGCTGCACAGAGCCCTGCTGTTCTTTCTCCCATTTTTCACTCTGCTTTCTATCCATTGGCTGTGCTTAGCCAGCAATTACACTTTTATATTTTAATGCCTCCTTGTTCCTCTCTACCCCCTTGAGAGGATGGGGAAAGGAACTTTGAAAGTCCTTAACTTGTTCTATGAGTGTGGACAGGGCAGGAGGTGCCCCATGGCAAGTTGGTGTTAAGATGCACAAGTATCTCTCCTGCTGTACATCCACTGTTGAATTTCATTATTTAAAAAACCAACTGTGTATTTTTCCCTACGTGAGCCTTTCCAGGGGGTGTGAAACACTGTGCATCTTACTTGTTTCCAGTTTTTGGATGCAGAGATCCTTTGGGAGTCAGCCTTCCTTACGCCTGCAGTGAGGATGCCCCGTGCTCTGAGGGGCAGGACAGGTAAGGTGAGCCTGGTCTTGGGGTGTTCCACATATTGGGGAGCCATGGGGTAGTAAGACCCAGCAGCACCCAGGCCTGACAAAGGAACCCAACCTCATGAAGTGAAGATCACGTTTGTGATTTTGTGAAAAACGTGATGTTTCTTTGTCTACTCCTTCACTCCAAATTACAGAAGGAGGAGCCAGGAAGGTGCATCCCAGACACTTGAATTTGAACATTGATTTAGGGCTGTAAGGTGATCAAATGCAAGTGTGAGTGATCCTTGGTAACGGGTGTTTTGCAAGGCAAATGCAACAGGTTGCATCCTGCAGGGTGCTGCAGGAGCTTCTCATCCCTGTCAGCTTCTCCTAAATCCCCTCATGTTTTGTAGGGCACATGCACAGCCAGAGCAAGCCCAGGGCTTTCCTTGGGACACAGCCTGGGACCTGGGGTGGTGAAGGTCTCTCACATGTGACTCTCCCTTCTCTGGTCTGGACTGAAGGTTAAAAAAAAAATTAAGACAAAATTCTTGGCCCACAGCAGCAGTGGCTGTTGGGGAGGTGAGCAGCCTCTGCTCCCTGGCTTGGCCATCCCTTGGGAAAGGGTTGGAGGTATCAAAAATGTTCTGACTGGGCAGCACTAAGATGTGAGGCTCTGCCCCAGGCCACGTTGTTGCTGAAAGCTGGTTATAGCATGTATATACTTAAACACATATGAACAGGGTTAGTGGACTTTAAACCTTGGAATGAGTCTTTAGGTTGATAAAAGCCTGGAGTGGATGTTTCTTTGAGCTTGAGAAGTTGGTTGTTATGTACTTTCATAATTGCAGCTCCTACCCTCTGACTCAGGTGGGCTGGGTGCCAGCGTGCTCTTGTGGCAGTTTCCTAGCTGAAACACAAAAAGGAAGTGTTGGGAAGTATTTTTTGGTTTTTTTTTTTTTCTTGGTGATCACACCATGGTACAGCCAATTTTCTTGATCATTCAAAAAAGATTTGAGCTGAAAAATGCCAGCATGGGATATCAGGCAGCTTTCACCCCCCCCAGCTCCCAGTGGCTGCATACATCAAACAATGAGTAACCACGCCCAGGGTTTCTTTGGGGTTTTTGTTATCAGTTGTAGGTCCTCTGTTGTACTACATTAAAAATGAGAGCTGGAGTGTTTGCTGTCATGTATTCTGCAGAATTGTTAGGAAAAACAAGGCTTAATTAGGTAAGAGTAACTCCCCAAGCTTCTCTTGATTGTTATGAAAGAGGCTATTAAGACTTTGCAGCGAAAGAGAAGATAACGAGTACCAAAAATTAAGAAAATATGAAAACTTTCCCTTTCTAGGTTAAATGAGCCTTGCTGGAGACATTATTGCTGGCAGGAGGAGGAAAGATACAATCAAATTTATTTAATGGATGTATTTGTCTTGGGGCACGAGGGAATGTGCTGGAATCTGAGGCGTACAGATTTGTCACATCATGTACAGAATATATTTGCTTTTTCCCTCCTTTTATAAAAAGCTTGTTCTTAAAAAGTTCTGTTCACTAGAGTTGGTAGGCTTTCATAAATTATCACTCTGTAAGTCACTGCATATTTGAATGTGTTATTTCAGACTATAAGGGGAAAGTACCTCTTGAAAAAGATTCTCTGTATTAATTAGAAGGGCTCTTGCTAAAGAATATCACTGGCTGTGGGACTGAGAGCAAATCTGTTAACCAAAAGTTTTAATTTTGAAGCCTTCTGCAGCAGCTGGAGCTCAGGCCTTGTCTGTGAGAACTTTCACCTTATTGAACTGTGTTTATACTTCAGTGCAACTGGGTTTAGCAAGACTCTAGCCCAAAATCCCTGATCTGTAATTTAAATCTTTTTCTTGCTATCCAGTCTGTGCTCTGCATTAGACTTTAGAACCCACCTCTCACACATAGTGCAGACATAGGGAGAGGTGTTGGGAGTGATTCTTTAAGTTGTCTGGGTTTTTTTTTCTGGGTTTGTGCTCATAGGTTGCAAGGTACAACTGCTGCACAGGCTTGCAGCTACCAGCGTCTGAACCCTCTGTCCTGCTTCAGCAAAAAGCTGCTGGTGGAGTGATAAATTGCTTTAAAATGGACTTGGGGGTGGAGAAAAGCATGTGCAAATCCCCTCACTTGACAGACACCGCAGCGTGGCGGCTGCTGCTGCTGAGTCAACTCCGTAGTGCTCGGTGCAGACTCTGAACTTGGCTCTTCCTCCTTTTTCCAGGAAGGCTGGGGAAAGCCCAGAGCACTCCTGGGGATGTCCCTGCTGCAGGTTGTCACTTCCCAGAGGAAGTCTGAAGCAAGATGTTTTTGGCCCAGGCTGCAAGGCAGGGCTTCGGAAGCTGGCACTGTGTGATGGTCTCCACTGGTGTCTGTCACATGTGCTGGTCTGGGGGGACGGGATGTGTGGGCTCCAAGGGAAGGACTAGGGCACACCACCATGCACACCCCTCTGCACACAGTTACTGGCTTCCTTCTCTCGTGGGTGTTTGGCAAGTATGATGCAACACCTCCTTGTAACACCCTTGACATCATGCCGAGTGCTTGCTGGCCCATCCCAGCTGAGATCTGCTTCTTCCAGGCTGGTGGCTGCTAGAGGAGGGAGAAGCCTACACCCTGCTCTGCTGAAGGGCAATGAGAAATGCTCAGAGATGTCAGCAGCTAAAGGTCATACATAGGACTCCCAGATGTGGTGTCTGTGTGGCTTTGGCTGCCTTCAGGAAGCCAACTCCTGACCCCAAGCCTGTTGGTCAGACTGTGCAGGCAGGGTAAGCAGAGATCACTGCAAGGTGGGCTTGAAAGTCTCAGATGTGAACAGAAAAGAATTCTGTCTTGGGATCTGCTGGCAAAAATGTTCTCATTTCCTATGAAACATTCGTCACTGAACCAGTGAAGTACCCGTCCCATTCAGGAGAACAGAAGAAAAAATATGGGGGTATCAGCTTCTCCTTGGCACTCCCCTGAGGAAGGCAGGGAAGGGCTCCCAGAAAATACCAATATACCTGTGGGCAAGGACAGGGCCCTGCCAGACTTTGCAGAGTGCCAGGACTGCTGCAGCCCTGAGCAGGAGCTAGGAGCTCAGTTTTTCCCAGACAGAGATGGCCCTCAGGGGGAAAGAACTGCTTTGAAAGCCCTACCAGTCTTTGCAGAGTGCCAGGACTGTTGCAGCCCTGAGCAGGAGCTAGCAGCTCAGTTTTTCCCAGACAGAGATAGCCCTCAGGGGGAAAGAACTGCTTTGAAAGCAGGTGGCTCTGGTGGCAGTCAGCAGCAAAGGCCCTCTCCACGATCCTCTTGCCCAGCATGAGCAGGAGCTCCACAAGCAGCAAGTCAAGAGCGTGGTCATGCCCTTAAATTAGCTAATCTAAATAGTTGGAATAACAAGATCTACTTCAAGCCATCAAAATATTAAAGATAAATCTCTAGTACGTGTCAGGCGGTGGGCTGGACCCTGAAGAGAAGGAATACGTGTCCATTGACTTCATACTTCACCAAACATTACAAAAATCCTTAGAACAGCCTTAAGATAGGGCAAGCCAATTGCATGTTCTTCCGAAGACTGCGTTCATCCTCTAGCTGGCCACACGATGGCAGAAGAAGCAAAGAACAGTGCAAAAACAAGTGTGTGGGTTTTTTTTTTAAAAAAAAAAAGTGAGGGTTAGTGTGTGGCCCAAGTCAGTGGGGGGCTGGATTTCACCTCCTGCTAAGCTGCCTGCCAGGGACTGAGGGTCAAAAGCCTCCATCGCTCTGAACATTAATAACAAAGGTTACAACACACGAAGACTGTTTTGTGAAAGGATCTGATGGGCTCTTGCGAGTTGTGAGCAGTTCATAGCAGTCCCCTGGGTCCCTCTGTTCATGCCCTGGTTGGCAGACTGCTGAGAGCTTGGCTGATGTACTGGATAATGAGGTTTTGATGCTAGCTGAAGTGGCAATGGGTCCCAGCTGACCTGTACTGTGCAGAATTCGTGATGGCCAGGTCCCAGGGAGGTCCTCTTGCTGTGGGCAGGATGGAGTCTCTGCCAGCTCTGTGCAGGAGGTCCCTTTGGTGGCCCGTGCTGTGTGGTGTCTGCATGGGGACTGGCTGTTTGTGGCATCAAAAGGCACGTTAAAAACAGACTCCCTTGCAAAAGATCTGTGAGCTGATACGGTCCCTACCAGATCAGCAGCTGAATCATGCAGGTTGTTTCGGGGTGTGAAAAAGCCCAGTCAGGATTGTTTTGCTTCCTGTCTGTGGAATGGTTTCTGCTGAGATCGGGGGTTTCGCTGCCCCGAGGCCACTGTGTCAGCAGCAGAAAGGGGGGATGACAGTTGCCTTGAATTCTCCAGTGGAATGGTGCCTTTGCCTGGGCAGGGTCAGAGGCAGACAGACGCATTTAAGCAGTCTGGTCGATGCCAGGAGACAAAGTTCTGCTGTGACTAAGTATGGGAGACCAAATGCTTGCTGTACCTGCCTCCCAGCCATGGTGACTTGCTTGGACATGCTTCATCTGGGAGCTCTCTGGAAGAGACACTCTCTCTTAGCCACAGCCACTGTTGGCAATACACTAAGAATAATAAACTATCTAATGCTCAATTCCATATCATGCTCTAAATCTTGCATTTTAGTTCTAACTCAGCAAACTTTTAAAAAATAGACAGCAGCATTTCAAAGTAAACTTGATAGGGGCTGCAATTTGTACAGCATGGGAACCATAAAGAGAAGTGTAACTGCATAGATCTTCTGCTGGTGAGACCAAGTTCCCTTCTTGCCAGTAAATGTGAGTAAGAGATGAGGAGTAACTGGACCTTGGAGAAGAGAAGAACATAGTGGTTTTCTCTACTGGGCCAGGTCAGCCAGGCTGCCTTGGTCTTTGGAAACATGGAGGTGCCTGGTCCCAAAGTCTGGTGGTCCATTTGGCATCACTGATCTGTGTCAATACCCACCACAGGGCACTGCAGCAGGAAAAATATCTAAGAACACCAACTGCCTCTTCTAGCCAACACAAACAGGCCAGAAAAACAGCAGAAAGGTATCAAAAAAAGCAGTACAAAAGCTGCAGTATGGTGTTGCTCCAAGTTTAGTTCTCTATCATTGTTTTGTAGGGGAGGGAAGTCTAGAGCTAAACCGGTTAGGCATTATGTTAAGATGCTTAGCAATTTCCATTCATTATTTTAAAATGTGTTTAAAACTGCCTAGCATTGTTTTTGGTTTCCTCTGTTGTGGTTAGGCTTTTGTGTGGAAGGGTAAGTAACAGTGCAGCTGCATGGAGAATAGTGGAAAGGTTGCACTTGGCATTCAGATGAGTGCTGGCTGTCCCCTTGGGAACACTGCCATGCTCTGTGGGGGCCTTCACCCACCCACAAACTGCTGCCCTGGGATAACTGGGGTTAAAAAAACCTCACTAGGCTCCTGGCTGCTAATTTGGTGCTGCCCAGGGCAGGCTTTCTGTGTGAGCTGAGATGTATCACACTGTGTAAAACTGCTGGGTAGCTGGTGGTTAAACAGAGCAAATATAACTGGGTTTAACCTTAGTAAAATCAATATGATACTATTCTTACTTTCAAAATGCCAAGTGAATTACCTTGTGTTTTCTAGGTCTCTGGAAGTCCACAGCTGCTCTCTGGGCCCAGCTGTGGTGCAACAAGGTGAGTTTTGCTCTGTTTCCAAGGAGAAGCTTGCTTTAAAATACAGGCTGCCAAAATGCCAGTGGCTCCTGGGCATTGGGGTTGAGCAGGTCACCAGAGGTCCTCAGGGCTGCTGGCAGGGGACAGCACTGGGAAAACTCCCTGCCTTGTGCTTTGCAGAGGAGGTGGTTCCAGAAAAGGCTCTTTTATTACCAGGCAAGAGCAATGTCAAAATATAATAGAAAGATGTAGATTTTGTTAGATTACATCTCATCCTGGCCTCACCTGGTGAGGCATTGGACCAGGCTTCTGGAAGGTGTTGGAGTCACCAATCCTGGAGGCGTTTCAGAAATGTGTTGACGTGGCACTTCACGACATGGTTTAGTGGTCATGGTAATGTTGGGGTGATGATGATGGTCTTTTCCACCCTTAATGATGCCATGATCTTTGTGAGTTTTAGTGGTTTATGTGGAAACATCCTCATGCCCCGTGCCCTCCAGACTGGGGAGTTACTCCCTGGAGGAAGCCACTTCAGACAAGCGTTGTTTCCACTCCTGCATTACCCCAGCCCAGAGGGAAGATGATGCTGGTTGGCCTGTGCTGCTGAAAGGCTGGAGGGGCCGGTGGGGCAGTTCTGGGTCGGGGGCTGCAAAACTGCCCTAGGGGTTATTTTGGGCTTGCTGGCCGGCCGCTCAGCCACCCAAGGCCCTGCCCAAGAAGCTGCTTTCCTGGGGTGTGCACCCAGCCTCCTGAGAACAGTGGGGGAGACACCGAGGGCCCCGAGCACCTTCCCTGGTCAGTGGCGGCCCGAGGAAGGCGCTCCGAGGTGCCGTTCTGGGGTTTGCTCGAGCATCGAGGGGGCGGCTGGATTTTGGTACGGGCGGGTTATGAAGCAGGCTGTGACACGGGGCGGGGGTGGGAGCGTCACAGCTCCTGCGTTAAACACGGCATTGGACGCGCTGCCTGCGGCTCCA
>NW_008627716.1:0-777 GCF_000691845.1 Merops nubicus
CCCAGTTCCTCCCAAAATTCTTCTCTGAAAGTCACATTAATATCAGCTTCCTCTGCATTCAGATATCTGCTTGTATTTGGGGTCAGCTGTCCTGCACAGACTTTCAGAGTAGGGCTTTCCCTCTGCTTCTGAGGTCTCTGCCTCCTCTCTGCAGTTTGAAGGATGGAGTTTCTGGCAAAACCAAAAGAAATCCCAAAAATATCTAACGAGTTTTTTCCTTAAATCCCACAGAAAGCAACTGCAAGCTGAACATCAAGGAGCACAAACACCATATTGCCCTACTGCAGCCTCCTGCACAACGGGGGGCTCTGTGCTGTGTGCACTGTGCTTACCCTGCAAATGCTGAAATGCCTCTTGGACAGCAAGCAAAATAACTCTGCCTGTCAGCAGCCCTCCCACTCAGACAGCCGAGAGGAAAGGAGACTTCACAGTGTCCTCTGAGGTGCACACCAACACCCACAGCTCACGTGGGGACGTGACAGGTCCTACCTGAGCATCACCACTGCCCTCCCTGCAGAGGGACTTGCAGGTGTTTGGGGATCCCAAAATCCCAGCGTGGTGGGGCTGGAAGGGACCTCTGGGGATCATCTCTGGAGATCAACCCCCTGCTCCAGCAGCTCACCCACAGCAGGGTGCCCAGGGTCACATCCAGGAGGGTTTGGGGTCTCTCCAGAGCAGGAGACTCCACAGCCTCTCTGGGCAGCTGCTCCAGGCTCAGCCACCCTCACACTGAAGAATTTTCTCCTCCTGTTCAGATGGAACCTCCTGGGTTCCAGT
>NW_008627716.1:1038-20458 GCF_000691845.1 Merops nubicus
GGTACCCTGCTTGTGGAGTCAATATCAGCTGTCCTGCCTCTGGAGTTAACAGCATAAAGGCTGGTTCTGCTTCCAGTAAATGCAGGGAGGTTGTTTATGGAGTGGATATATTGTGTGGGGTTTCCAGTTATTGGAAGGGCTTCCTGACTATTGCAAGCAGAGCTCTTAGTGATGGTGGGACAACACCAGGAGCAGAGGGGGGATTATGTGTGCAATAATGGTGCTGGGCTTTGGGAGCTGCTGTGTGGTTGGAGCTGGACTGGTCACCTGGCTTCTGAGTTAGTTTGCTCCTGGCTTTGCTTTGTCTTGTGCTGTGAGTGAGTGTATCAATCTTTTTATTCCTGTGCTTGTTAGCCACCTTGTTTCCTCCTTGGACACTTCAGAGTTGGAAGGAAAGGTCTGGCCCATGTGCTGCCTGTTGATGATGTCCTTATTGGGGCACTCGTTCAGCAAAAGAGATGTGCACTGACCAGGTCCCTTGGAGTCTTCTCCAGCTAACCAGCCCCAGGACTCAGCATTTCCTCAGCACAGAGATGCTCCAAACCCCTCAGCATCTTGTAGCCTCCCCTGGACTCTCTCCAGCAGTTCCTTGTCTCTCTTGAGCTGTGGAAGCCAGAATTGGACACAACACCCCAGATTTGGCCTCGTTAGGACAAGGATTCATTCCTGGGGTGACAGCCTCCAATCTTCTGGGCTGCTGTGGTGAACAGAGAGCTCATGTCCCTCAGGTAAACAGATTTTACTCAACAGCTTTTGCTTTTATTCTTCATCAACACTGCACATTATTAATCTCCCTGAAAATACTGGTATTGAATGCTTACAGTTTGATTCTCCTCCTAATGTGTGCATTTGTTCCAATCACATCCTGCTTTTCTATCCCTAATGGTTCAGATATTGCAATGCTCATTGAGTGAACCCTTTTTTATTTATTTTCATAGATTTTTTGCCTCTATTTTACTGTGGTAAAATTTAGGACTCTTTTTTAACATTTCCATGCTGTATTTCACTACCATTTTTCATAATTTATACTGTCCCTTTTATAATGCCAAATGTTCTGCTACTAGATGATAAACCTGTAGAGCAGTGAAGAACTTTTCTGTTTCTTTTCTGTGTACAGCTATCTTTTAGTATGACAGAAAATGTTCCTTGCCCCCTGATTTGATAGATATCACAGAACAAGGACAAAGGAAAACGACTTACCAAGCTGAGAAAATTTACCAGGCCAGAGTCAAGAGGATGATTGATATGAAAGAAAATTCAAACAGGTGGGAAAGTCCATAGAGTAGGTATAAAATCTGCCATGAGGGGTTTGGATGAAACACTGAGATCAGATGGAAAGGATCCTTCCACCCAGGTTAGAGTCCAGAGAAGTTATCACCAGGTCCTCCCAGGGTACTGAGAAGAAAGCAGGAAAGCTGATATGCTGGAAACACTCTCCCCTTGGATTATTTTTGTTCATTTATTGCTGTTGCCATGCATGCCTCTCCTCCAACCCCTTTGCAGCTGGCATGTAATTGCCTTGCTTTGGAATTTGCCCAGATTTCACTCTTTTGGAGTATTTCTGCTTTACGTTTGCTCTAAATGTTTGTTCAACGTTTAGAGCTTTGCAAAGTGGTCCCACATAGATAAAGATTTCTGCAAAGATGAGAATCTGCTTCTTTGGACATTAAACAGGCTAAGCAGCTGGTAGATCTTTCTGCCACTTGGGCTGAAAGGTCTGGGTAAAGTAGGGACTAAATCACAGCGGGTGACTCCTGGACCTTATTTAGGAAGAAGAGTGAGATAAATAAGACAGAGCTAAAAGAACTTCCTTAAATTCGTAACACAAAGGGTTGGCATTATGTCTGGGAATCCCAGCACACCAATAAATTGGATTAGCAAGGTGAGACATTGCTCACACCATAAAAATATCCTGCCTCCAGTTTTTTTAAGATGCTTTCTAAACAGAGTAGAATTAGGTATTTATTTTAAACTATGCAGGGTGAAGGTGCTAGGCTCCTTCACTATCATCTTTATAGATGTTTTTCATAACCCTTCTCCACCCTAAGTCACCAAGCAGTTCCATTTCCCAAAATTCCAGCACTAACCCTCTCTCCAGCCTTTCCCAGTATCGATATTTGCTGTGATAGCTTTTCATTCCTCAAAAAATAACTGCTGTAAAACCCGTCACCACTTTCTGACTCTTTGGGTACAGATGTAGCCTAAACCATATTTTTTCTGACAGGATTTTAGCTGTTGGGCACAGCTGCAGACACTCGTCCATCTCCCAGTGCCTGCATCACTCCCTGTCACTTTGCAGCCTGGCAGGTTTTTAATTTGCCACAATATTTTATATTCCACAGTTCCTGCTTTGTACCTTGACATTTGGCTGCTATTGACCCCTGGCACAATAAGGCTTCAAATGGCAGGAGAGACTTAATGAAGCACTTTACATGTCAGTCATAAAATGGGGAAGTGTGTTTGACTGCTGCTGCTGCTCTGCATCTGGACTTATTTTCATTTTTATCTTTCATAGCCAAAGGTAACATTGCAATGGGTTCTTTGCTGGCTTTTATAAATTGAATATCCAGTTTTCTTCTAGGTTCCCTCAGGAGCCTGTGACTGAAATTGTTTTCCTGTCCTGCAAAATACTTCAGAAACTTTCCATTCCTGCATTGAGGTGAGTGGTTTTGTTTCTTTATTGTTGCTTTTTTTTTTGCCCTGGAAGTAATATGTTCCATTTTCTGATCATTTCAAAGCACTTTGATTTGGATTGAGTTTGAATGTTAAGTTTTTTTTTCCCTCCACATTTCAAGATGAAAAATATTTTTCCGCTTCACATTCTGGCAGCTGAGGAAGTTTTTGATATCAACCTTTTTATATAAACAATATTAGTTTGGGCATATTGTATTTTTAAATGAAAATGTTTGGTTGAAAATGATGCAGCTGTTTGTTGTCCTTAACCTTTCCCTGATACGTGAGGGCCACGGTGTCTTCAGCTGTGAGGCTCGTTTCCTTTGACTCTCAAATCTTCCCAGATAATTTTGACATTTAAAATGAGTTTCAAATTCCCTTCACAGCCTCATTTTTCCCCTTTGTCTGTTCCAGTTTCTCCTGTCTTTTATTTCTGTGTGTTTTCTGGCTTTGCCTCTGGTCCTGTTGGGGCAGACACAAGCTTTAAATGCACGGAAGCATTTTCCTACCTCTGTTCTTCAACATCCAGCTGCAAACATCTGGAGAAGCAGGCACTGCTCATCTCTCTCATCAACCCCTAGTAACTTGCACCTAGTTGTAGTTAGTGTGGTGTAATGAGTGCATCTGACTCTTGTGATAACAACCATGGAATCTTTGAGGCAAATAACCTAAGACATGGGAGTCAATAGTTGTTTTTGCAGCTTTATAACTGGAAATGATTTCTTTGGAGGTCTTGTGTTGAATTTAAAGTTGTGTGTCATCTATATACTCAAGTATATCTTTGATTTAGGGACTTGAGGACATTTAACAGCTGCACAATAAATCCCTAGAGAGGAGAGGACTGTGAAGGAGTTAACTGGAATTATTTCAGCACCCCAAACCTCTTGCCCTGTCTCCTGCTGAGACCAGGCACTGCCTCTTGCCAAGTCCACCCTGTCCCAGGGCATTGCTGGGGAAACTGGTGCTAGAAGTGATGCTCAGGGCTCACTGACAGTCCTGTTGGGGTGTTGCTTGTGGTGATGCTGCTGTTTGTGTTCTCTGGAAAGGCTTTGTAGCTACAATGTGAATTTGGCTCATTCTCTGTAGCCTGCCTTGGTAGTCCTTGTTTTGCTGCTCCTTCCCTCCTCCAGGGATGCTACCTGGTGTTTTACTCCTTTGATTCACTCCAGTGCAGACCCTTGGGCTCTGCTCAGGCTTTTTCAGGGAGTGGTCACCTCAGATTTTACAAGTTTCTGAATAACAAATTTGATTAATTTGGTTTAATCTTGACCAAAAGTCTGCTTTGGCTTTTTTTTTTTTTTTTTTCCTCTTCTTGGTCTTTCTTTTATTGTTTTATTTTCTGAATCATGTAGTGGGATGTTTGGAATCATTCCTTCTAATATTTTTCTGTGTATCAAAGTATCAAAACCTTTTCTACTACTTTCCCTGGTCTTCTTACCACTTCTCAGTCTTCTGGGTTCTCACCCATCCCACAAGATTTTAAAGGGAGTTACTAATGGCTCATAAGTTCATCAAGATGAATCTTCCCATGCCCTGATGAGGTCAATGCTTTTAATTTCCCTAGGTGTTCTTTCACCTGTATTTTTTCCCCCAAACCTTTCCCTGCTGATGCTAACACAGTGGATACCTGGTTACAGAAAGCTTCATGTACAAGGACAGGGGCAGGTCAGGCACCAACAACTTCTCTAGTCTTTGTTAGAGTTTGTGTAGTCTTCAGTGATGGAATATTTCAGTGCTGTTCTTCCTGGGAGATACATGTTACACTTTCAGAATGTAAAGAGGAAAGAGCATTTCCCTCTTCATTCAAAAATAAAAAAAGAAGAAATTTGAAACACAGCCTCTGCCAAGTAATTTAAAACCAGAACCAAAACGTGTGTTTTTCAGGCTTTGAGAGCTACACAAAAGAAGAAATATCTGGGCTTAAAGATGACCTCTGAAATTCTAATGGTTTAAGATTATCATCATCATTTCTTCTTCCAGTGAGGGTGCACGTTGCAGTCTGATGCCTCGTTCCATTTGGGCTTCTTTGGAAGTGTCCTGAGGACTGTTGGCTCCTGCTGGGGAGGATGGAAACCCACGTGCTCATCATTGAGCAGCACCAAGCTGCACCTTTCATTTGCCCTGTCACATTTCAGTTTTATAGTATGTACTCATGAAAGTACTAAACTCTGCACCACAAGAACTGTATTTTTAAAGCTACAAATTACCATAGATATTTCTTACTGAGAGCAAGTGGGGTGTATGGAGATGGTCAAGCAGCAAGGCCAGCTAACTTGCCTGTAGATTATCTATTATACTTTAACATAAGACCTCAAAGCCACAATGCACAAACATTTCCCCAAACTCTGTAAATACTCAGAAATATGCTCATCTAGATATTTACGGGCTGCTGCTTTGATTGTTTTCCATTCCCTTCTAGCCCATGGAGCTCCATTAAGGGGATGGCAAATGCTTTAAACAGCTCAAAAAAAATTGCCAGTTTTCCCCGCTCTCAATCAGCTGTAAATTCTTTTCCTTTTGAAAAGTGCAAATTTTTCTTCTCTAACTGTCAGGCTCTGTGTAATTAATGCTGTCCTCCTGTTCTCCAGCTCCCACACCTTTTCCTTCCCATCTCTCCATGACACCATTTCCTTTGCCAGCTTGAAGAAACCCATTATTCTGCTAAAAAGGCAAAAAACCTCCAACTATTTTTCCTGTGACAGCACCAACATTAGCTATGGTTTTCAAGCAAAACTGGTGCCCTGTTTTCTGAGAAAGGACCTAAACTTGCTGATTCCTGTTGTCTCTGGGAGCCAGACCTTGCTCCAGCCCCCTTGGGTCTGGGAAGGGGAATGTGGGGCTGGAGCCCAGCTCCCTGCTGCTCTCCTGGAGAGCACAGCTCACACCAGCTCACATCCCTCCCTATCCCTGGAAAGGGAGAGTGGGGGAGGAAAACGTTCCTGACCTGGCTGGTGGGGAGTGAGAGGGTGCAGGGGAGTGGAAGGGACATTTCTCAGCTGGATTTGAGTTCCCTCATTGTGGAGGAGGAGAGGGTCTCCCCACTGTTGTGCAGTAGAGATGGACCCAGATGATTTTTCCCAAAAAGTTTGGAACCCTGGTATCTGCATGTACACAGCCAGATGTCTAACAGGGTTAAAGGCTTGCCTGCAGTCAGCAATGAAACAAGTGTGACACTCAAAATCTAAAGTGAAAGGGCATGTTACATTATAAGTAAAGTCTTGCTGCCATCACTCAAGCAAAATTTCTTGCAGGATTTGGTGAAAACATTTGTGTTCTAGAACCAGACTTCAGCCAGCATCTGGAGGAGCTTCTCTACAACTGGTCATAATATTTTTTTCCCTTTTTTTCCCCTCAGAGACGAAACAAAACGTTAAAGAAGCTAATCTGTAGGTAGGTAACACAACATTCCTTACACTAAAATACCATGTGTGCACAGAGTAATGATCATAATTACCTGTGATTCTTCTTTTAATAAAAGGATGAGTGTTCTTCACAAAAAGGTAATGCCAGTGGTGGTTGAAGTGAAAAAATATTGGTTAAAAGCTACTGTTTGTCTGCTGGGCAGCTGCTATTTCAGTTGGTTTGGATATTTCAGAAGTGAATTCTCTTTTCCTGGGGTTTAAACAGGTTAGAGTTGTACCCTAACTTTTAAGAACAGGTGAATATAAAATCACATTGAAAATCTAACTGCCTAGGGAGAGAGGAGTTAATTTGCTGCATTCCTCAGTTTTTACACTTCTTACAGGTTTATAAACACAACCCAAACCTCCACTGCTTTAGGTTCTGTGGCCAGTTGCCATGGTTGTGCCTCTTTTGCATTTTTGCTGTAGGACTGTGCCAGGGAGAGCTGCTGCTGTGGAATTAAGGAGATTAGCCATGACTTTGGGGTTGCACTGCCTCGTGCCCCCCACAACATCTCCTTTCTATGAGCTTGCTCTTGTTGACCTCCCTGGCCCAGCTTTCTGCTGTTATGTAGTGAGATGACTTCTAAATTAACTGTTGATTTATTTTTTTCAATCACAGCCTGTCTCAGTTTTGCAGAATTTCACTTGGCTCTAACATATTGTGAGTTGATGTCAGAATCTCTTAGACCTGAGCTGCACAACACACCAAAAAAAGGGTGTAGGGAGTAGTTCAGTTGCTCTTCTTAGAATTAGGAAACAGCAGTGCCCCCAGCTTCAACACAGAAAGTGGGGAAAAAGTAAATCCCTGCCTCAGAAGCCCTTATTAAACATATAATTTCTCTCCCACCAAGCCTGTGCATCAGCTTCACACTTCATCAGGGAGCAGGAGGCATCCGTGTCCCCCAGCATTAATGTGGGAAGGATGTTGCCAATGTATATTGTGATTTGGAATACAAGCTGCAGAAGTAGAGCCATGATGGGTAATAGCAGTTCTGCTTTTACAATATTTATATGAAATTACTCTGGTCCAAGGGGGCAGGGAGCTGAAGCTTGGCTCAGCTTTACACAGCTGAAAGTGTTTCTTTTTTTTTTTTCATTTTTAAGACAGCCCATAAAAAATGAATATTCTTTATTTTTAATAAGGATTAAAAATGAAGAGCAGAGAACATGTTTCTTTATGAATGTCACAGATAAAGAGCTACCTTGGTGCCCTCTTTTATACAAACCCCAAAGGTTCATTCATCTACCAAAGGCAGGGGGTGGCTGCAGCCATTTACAGCCACTGCTCTCCAGTGGGATGGAACAGGAAAACCTGTTGCCAAGAGAAGGTTTTTCCTTATGCTTTCTAGTTTTCCAATATGTTCTCTGAGTACTTCCAAATAAAACACTTCCAGATATGTCTGCCAGCCAAGCAACAGAAATGAAGTGTGATGTTCACGTGAGGATCTGGCACCGTGGTGGGGGAGATGGCAACCCCCAAATTCACAGGTAGAATTGGTAACTCAAGCAATAGACTTTCACTGACAGTAAAGAAATATTGTCATTAAGGGTTATTTCCATAATTGCCTCACTCCCCTGTATAATGAGATGGGCTCAGCTGGAGATACCTGGCTGGATAGCTGTGGCTGGGGATGCTGGACCCTACGTGCAGCACCTGGAGCAAGGACTCACAGGATCAGGGCTGTTTCTCCTTCCCTGTGGCTGGAAGAAGGGTGAGGTTATGATGTAGCAGGGTGCAGCTATTTGGCCAGCCTGTGTGTTTTTTTTTATAGCCTTAACAGAGGTTAAAGATTTGGTGAAAGTTTTGCAGTCCTTAAGGAACAAGGAAGTTGTGCTATATTTATTGATACAACTCATTTTAAAGTCCCTCCTTATTCTAAGAGTATTATTTACTCCTCAGCTAATCCTATGTAATCTGCAGGCCCTTAAAGAAAATAATGCAAGCATTAAACAGAACCTGATTTGATAATGAATAGACTCTTACCTGCAAACTGAAAACAATTAGGAAGTTCCTACAGCCTTGCCCTGTGTGTTTGTGGGTGCATGGTGAGTGGTTTGGTTGCCCTAAACGTATTTGCAACACTATCATGCCTCAGTTCCTTGATTTGTGCTGCTAATAAACATCACCCTTGCTGATGTGAGCAAAAATAATAATAAAAGCCAAAGGAAGTGCTGCCTTATTCCTTCTGCGTTGGCTCATCCAGGCTGGATTAGCTGTGAGGGTGTGTGCAGCAAACTCCTCCTCTGCCTCAGCACTGGGGTGGTTTTAGGAAGGGATGGAGTCCTGCTCTCTGCACGTTTACACACTATGGTATGAGATTCACCACTCATGGACTGTCAAGACACCCTTGATACAGCACAACAAAGAGTGGGCAATGTGCTGTAAGGGTTGCAAGGGCACATCAAGTGCTGGAAATGCCTCTGTGATCTCTGTCGTTGCCCTCACTGCTTTCATGGCCCAGGAGCCTCTTGGAATCCAGGTACCTGCCTGGATTTCAGACCCAGATCCACTGGGAGCATAAATACTGGAGCAGAGACAGTGCTGAGATCTGTGAGCTCCTCACGTGCCAGCAGTCCCTGTTAGCAAGTCCTGCTCCTACCCCCAAAGGAGGAGTTATGGAACCCTATTTTGTAAGAGAATGTTACTGATTCCCTTGCTGGGAAGAGGAGGAAGGGAAGCTGCCAGATATTTGTGGGTTTTTTTTTTAATTGTTTTCTCTTGGTTCTGCTTTCCTGGAGAGCATTATTAATAATCCTTTGTCAGGGTGCCAAGGTTCTGTCACTCCCAATGCAGCATAATGAAGTGGGCAATGTCTGCAGAGGTGCACAGGCATTAAAACTGCTTCAATGAAGGAAAGCTACAGAGGAAAATTTTGGAAGGGCACTGGGGAATGCTATTTTCTGGGTGGATAAATGGACAAAAGCCTCCACCAGTAAATTCTGGCTGCAGGATCACATAGGACAGGATGTACTCCTAAGCACTTTTGCTTCCCATTGCATCCTCAGCTTCAGTAGCCCATCACCTTGAGGTTTCATTCAGCCCCAGTTTAATGCCAACTAGAAATAATAGAAGGGGAAACAAACAGATTGGAGTTTGATGAGGAGGAAAAATGAAATTATATAGACAGATTTGATTGATAAATGCAACATCAAGGTAGCAGATGTTGCACTCTCCTTAACACAACGTTTAATATCATGCTAGCTATAAACTAATTATTGAGCTCCCTTTGCCAATACAGCAATTTTTTGTTTTCTTTTGTTTTGCACTAGGTGTGTTTGACTTTAATGTACAGATGTAGGGACAGATTGCCTGGTTTGATTCAGATTCTTATCCTATTGAAAAGCAAAAGAGAACAAGGACACATGCAGGTGAAAAAAAGTGAGGCTCCAGTCAGAGTACAAGCAGCCATTCTGTTCTCAAAAGCCTGGTAGCTGATTAGTATTGATTAGGTCAAGGTGACCTCTTCTAATACGATCCCAAATTCAAAATAGCTATAGTAAATAAGATTAATAGAACCAATTTGCTGCTCCCAAGTTACATTGTAATATACTCCGTATGACTGGATTCACATTGGAAAATAAATTGAGAGCCAGTAAACCACAATGGAAGCCCAGATATGAATTTCCAGAGCAGCATACTGCTGTCAAGCCCTTTGTTAAAGTGAAGTGAATGAACCAGATAATCAGCTGATATAAAGTGACATGGTTCTACAATATTTAAAGAGCTGCCACAGGCTTTTTTCCCCAAAGTTCAGTGTGTTCCAAGTGCTCCTTTACTTCTGTTTCCTGCATCTGTAGTTCAGTTTGCTTTTGGTCGACTCCTGCGTGGTTTTTTGCTTGAGTGGGTCACCTAAACTTACTTAAAACCACCAGATCTAAAATGAAAATCTTTCTGTTGATCCTTTGGAGAGAAGACTGACAAAATAAGAGGCTAATGTGATGCTGTGATAACAGGACAGGTTTTTATTATGGTTAATCTGAAGAAAATACATACCTTATGGTGTTTTAGTTGGGAATATAGCCCCATTTGGCAAAAAAAATAGGTACTCTCTGTCTTAGAAGCAGCCTGTCTTTCAGTCTCATGAAACCTGCCCTCATTTTCCCTGCTTTACACCTATTTCCTTCATTTTACCAGATTTCAACACCTCTCTGAATGTTTATTGCATCTAGAATGATGTACACAGCTCACCAAGCAACAAATTACGTTCTCTAGGAAGAAAACATAAAAAGCTACTTATGTCTAATTAACTTCACTACAGCATGTTCAACATGATGGGAAGGTAACCTGCTGAGTCCAGGGCAGAACTGTGCCAGGCTGAAACTCTCCCAAATGACTCCTATTGATGAATAAACAAAGGGGGTCGGCCAAGGTGATGGTAAACAATATATCTTAATGCCTGCTCTGCTCCTAGAAACAAGGTGTCAGCTGTGAAATGTTCACTTGGCTTATCTGCAGACCATTAAAACTGGTATTTAAAGATACATCCGCTTAGGAAAATGCACATTCATTTTTTATTTTCCCCTATGAGAAACCCAGATAATATAAAATCAACATTTAATTTTAGGGGACAGCCTCAAGATGCTGAGAAGTTGCATCTAAGGAAGTCTCTGTCTCCTGGAGGCAGAGGTGGAGGGGGCTGTTTGTGGTAAGCTCAGCCCTGTCAGCCAGGGTGCAGTTTGCTCTCAATCATGGCAGGGCTGGTTTTCTCTTTGTGTGTGTCTAACAAAAGGGGGTTAACCTGTGTAAGGTAATACAAATAATAAAAAAACTAGTGAAGCTGCTGTGCCAACTGTGATGCTCATCCAAGCGAGACTTTTAGGCTCTGTTTTTGAGCTCCTGAAGCAGGGAAAGGATCTTCTTGTTGTGCCAAAGCCTCTCACACTGTGATTTCCTCTGATTTACATCTGCTACAGAGGCAGCCTTGCAAAGAGGCAGCCAAATTACACTAGCTCTAATGCTTTTGACAGTGTTTATGCTTCACCTTAAAATTACAACTTTCTTTTTCCTTTTAGGTCTTTTACTTTGTCTTTTCCTATCAATTTTGGGACGACGTAGACTCCAGGCGAGTGATGTACACACACCCCAGCACAAACAAGTTCCTTTCATCAGCAATCACACATCAGATATTTTTTTCTGAAGAGATCCTGCTGCCGTGTCTTTTGTTCCTCAGCATGTTAATGTTTTATCTATTCATTTGGGAAAGGTGCCAGGCAGTAAAATGAAACAGCTCGAGAAACAGACACAGAAATTTAAATAAACGCAGGTTATCTAGAAGATATTATTTCTTGGTTCTGCTTTCCAGTTCGGGCGTATCAAGATGTTCCAGAGCTGAAAAGAATAATAAAAAGAAATTAAAAATAAATAAATAAAAGTGCAGCTTTGCTAAATTAATGGTATACAGAATTTACAGAGCTGAACGAAGTTCTTAAGTGGACTTTCTACTGCAAGTCGTGTCCTACAAGCAGAGGAAGAGTCAGGAGAGCTGCTCTTTGAGCCTCAAACAGCAATGAACGCCTCTAGAATAGCAAGTTAGTTAACTTATGGCATCTCCCCTTTGCAGCCATCATCTTTTAGGGTGGGTTTTGCCCCAAAGTAGCTGCGAGCAAAGGCTGCTGCTGAACATCTCCCAGTGAGGAGGCTGCTGAGGAGTAAATAACAGCGCTGTGATTTAGGATGCTGTGCCGGTGCTCGGGGTGTACAGAGTAGAAATGAAGTTAAAGTGCTTTAGGCACGATAATTACCTCTTTTGTCTTTGATGTGCCAGCACTATAGAGAAGATTTTATAGTGCCTGAGTTAATCAATCATTCACTGGGAGTACAGCGTAGTGGTCCTTGCACAATATAATTAACAAGCTCAACTGTGACTCCAGCCTGCCTAGCTGTAGAGGAAGGTGTTTAATTAAAAGCAAGATGCTTCCAGTGACTTAAAACTCTTTCAGGGTACAATTTCAGCCTTTAACATCCTGGAATGTTAATTTGGATTTGATAAACTGAAAATGGTCAGGAGGAGGATAAAGTCCCATGTGCTGAGGTAGTAACAAGGTCTTTGCCTGGGTTGCTCCCGAGTGTTACATCCCTCAGCATAATGCCAAACCCAGATCAGCCTGTCTGGGGAGAAAGGCACCTCTGCAAAAATACCCATGGATCGAGGCTGTGGTGCCAGTCAGGTCAGTCATGGCTCATGCAAAGTAAATCTGCTTGTGCATTAGGTCCCATAGCTGCATTTCCCTTGCACAAAATTCCACGCTGAAAAATTCCACGCTTGTTTTTTTGATGGGGACAAACACAGCCCAACAAATTTAGGAGCTGTGCATTTAGAAGCTGTCATCTTTCTTACATACACTGCCCTAAACTTGCCCAGGTCTCTTGGATCCAGACTTTAGAGAATGGTTTGACTGCATCCTGTTGGTTGTAGATTTAAAAAGGAGGTGCCCAAGCAGTGCTTGGCTACCCCAGCTCATCTGGGGCGACTGACAGCTTTTGTCAGCTCTCAGCCTCATTTGGAATTGTTTGAAATTCCCATCAGTGCATGGGTGTAGCAGAAAGGGAAATGAATATAAACACATTTTAAAAGGTATTGAGTTCTATAATCCTAATATAGTGAGATAGATACACTTGTGTGTTACACAGAATCATAGTTTTGGTCAGAGGAGACCTTTAAGATTGTTGAGCCCAACCATTACCCAAGGTCATCACTAAACCATGTCCCTCAGCACATCTACATGGCTTTTAAATCCCTCCATGGATGGCAACTTCCTTGGGCAGTCTGCTCCAGGTCTTGACAGCCCTATCTGTGAAGAATTTTTCCCTGATATCCAACCTAAACCTGCCCTGGCACAATTGCTAAAGGACCCTGTTGTGCCCAGGGTGTCTGGTCTCATGGGTCACCCCTCCTGCATGCTGCTGGGCACACCAGCTCTGCTCCTCAACAAAATAGTATCAGTATTAAAAACTTTATTTCTTTTTCCATAGCTAATTATTGCAGATTTGTCAATGATTTGCAGTGGCATCATGGAGTAAATGTCTGTCTCTTTTTAATTTCATGGAATCATAGAATAATTTGGGTTGGGAGGGACCTTTAAAGCTTCTCTAGTCTCCTCAGTGCTGAGATCAGCCCTAATTAAGGACTGCAGCTTAACCATTTTAGTTAAAACTAAATTAAAAATATCAATTCCTTTGAAGGTTCTGAGTAGCAAATGGGAAGGACAGTTTTGTGCTTGTCTTTAATTGTTATTAAAGGGCTGCATTAAGACAAGTTAAACTGCTTGTTACCATAGGAAATTTTAGCCTTCAGCCAGCAGCTCTCACATTTGTAGATAAATGTTTTAAATGCTAATTGTGACTGTTACATGGCTTTAATTTATGAAAGGTAGAACGTTTCTTTGAAAGATAGTTTTTAATTTCTTCCAAGCATCTGGAAGACTCAGATTACTAAGGAAAATATACTTTCCCTTTGTAGTATATAGTGAAATGCAATCTTGAAGCCACAAGAAAACAAAACACTTTCTCCCTGCCTCAGACATCTTCCAAAAGAAGGATTTTGGTGCTGTGAACCCACCACATCCCATCAGTGCTTTGAGCCCCCCCTCTTGTGGTGCTTTGTTTCAGCTTGTAGACAGGGAGACCAATTGTCTTTTCAGAATTCACTCAAAAATGATTGCAATATATGTCTAAACCCATAATCAGGTACCTAATATCTCAGAGATTAACCTTGCAGAATAACAAACTCCAGTCCAAATTCCACTCTTCTCCAACATGACTGGAGAGAAATTTATCACTGTAAACTCTAAAGTAAATTATTGGGATAAAATTACTGGTTTTCCATTCACTTCATTATGCAAATATATATGCATAGTATGTTACAAAACATATTGATGTGACCCATCTCAGCTGTATTATTTTGCCCAGTCATCTGTTGCATGCCAAATCCATCCCTTTATTTCTGAATCCTCAGCTCCAAAACTGTATCATGGCAAACTCTAATTGGGCACAATGAAAATCTCCACCAGGAGCTACAGATGCATTGAAGTCTCCCTCTGGGTTTCAATGATTTTGGCCAGGCACTGAAGGTATGCAGAAGGTAAAATGGACTTTTTTTCTGGAGTTCTTCTGGCCAGGGAGAGCTTGGGCCAGTGGGCACTGGGGTTGTGCAAGTGGTGGTGGCTCCTTCAGCAGAGGATGAAGCTCTGCCTGTCCCACCACGCTGCCAACATCAGCAAAGATAGGAGGTTTGTTATCATTGTTTACTTATTTATCTGAAATAAGCTTTCTACAGACATAATACCTGAATTATTATGCTATATAAAATCTAAAGCTATCCAGAAATTTGTCTGTGAGAATTTATGAACAGATGTCCTGTTGATATTGACGTTGGGTCTTCTAATTTTCTTTGAATTATGTTGTAAAACATATTGATGTGACCCATGTGAGCTGTATTATTTTGCCCAATCTGTTGCATGCCAAATCCATCCCTTTGTATGTTACAAAACATATTGATGTGACCCATCTCAGCTGTATTATTTTGCCCAGTCATCTGTTGCATGCCAAATCCATCCCTTTATTTCTGAATCCTCAGCTCCAAAACTGTATCATGGCAAACTCTAATGGGGCACAAAGAAAATCTCCACCAGGAGCTACAGATGCATTGAAGTCTCCCTCTGGGTTTCAGTGATTTTGGCCAGGCACTGAAGGTAGGCAGAAGGTAAAATGGACTGTTTTTCTGGAGTTCTTCTGGCCAGGGAGAGCTTGGGCCAGTGGGCACTGGGGTTGTGCAAGTGGTGGTGGCTCCTTCAGCAGAGGATGAAGCTCTGCCTGTCCCACCACGCTGCCAACATCAGCAAAGATAGGAGGTTTGTTATCATTGTTTACTTATTTATCTGAAATAAGCTTTCTACAGACATAATACCTGAATTATTATGCTATATAAAATCTAAAGCTATCCAGAAATTTGTCTGTGAGAATTTATGAACAGATGTCCTGTTGATATTGACGTTGGGTCATCTAATTTTCTTTGAAATAAATTTTATTTATAGCAAATAAGAGAAGAAAAGGTTAAAAAAGTCTTCTTTGCAGTAAGAGATTTGCTAGTTATAAAAATAATTTTGAAAAACATGTCTTTATTCTTGCTTGGTGACAAGTGGTTTCAACAGGAGGAGGACAGGCAAAGCTGCAGGTGACCTGTGGTCACTCTCGAGGCTGTTGATAGCACAAGTCACAACAAAATCCCTCATTACAAATAAACACATTTACAAATAAACTCCCCCTAACAAATCCTGAGACCTGGACAAGGGGTTGTGGAGGTGTCTGCAAAAAGATGGCAGAAATACCTGTTCTTTTTTACAGACAATTTGTATTTCAATGTTTGTTTATTAGAAACAGCAAAAATGGGGTTTACCTGTTAATTCTATCTAGAGTTCTCACCTAGGGGTGACTGATTTATTTTTAATAAAAATTGTTCTCTTGTGTTCCTTCAGCATCCCTGCTTCCACCACTGCCTTTATTCAGATTACTGATTCTGCACATCAAGTATGTGAATATAGGGGAGGAGAGGGGGATGAACAGTTCAATTAATTAAGCCAGGTTGTACTAGATCATCATCATTTTTCAAGGTGTCAGTGGAGGAGATCTCTGGAGGGATGCAGATGAGCCAGGCCCACCTGGGAGCTGTGTCTTGCTTACCATGACAGGAGCTCAGAGTGCCAGGAGATAACTTGTCAAAGCCTCAACAGGTACAAAGTGTATCTGCAGGAGTGTCCTAAATCACTGCTCATTTCTCTTCCTGTAACACAGAATCAACCCAGGGACCTTTCTGCTGTTGGGCACAGAGGGATTTTGTTGGTGGGCTTTGATAAAGTTGAAGCAAACTAGAAATTTTAACAGCAGTTAAAACTTGGAAGGCTGCCATGGATACTAAATGGTTTTGTGGCTTTATTATCATATATTCTGCAGCTGCTACTCTGTTTGGGTAGCCAGCCAGAGGCCTGAGGGTCTGGGGAGGTGGGGTTGTAGACTTTGATCACCTGGGAGGAGGGTGGGGGTAGCCCTGTGATGCTTGGCTGGAGATTGGGGTTTCTGTGCAGCAAGGAGGACTCTGGCCATTTCCCTGAGCTCATGAGAAGAGGCTTTTTGGGGTTTTGAGGCTGCTGGAAGGAGATGGAAATGAGAGTGTGATGAAGATCTGGAAAAGGTATGGTTTGGGGTTTTTTTTATATATTAAAATGTTCTTCCCTGTAGAGAGTTTTGCATTCTGATTTTCTGTCCCAGTAGGAGAGACTGGGAGTTCTTTGATGCCTTCATAGAAAGCTTTGGTTGTGTGCTCCAGCTGACTCTGAATTCCTCCACAGTGATTTTTCTTTCCATTAACCCAGTGGAAGATATTGGCTTCCACCTCCTCAGGAGTGCAGCACCCACTGCTGAGGGGCCACCATGTACTGGGTATAACTGTTGGTTGTCTTCTGACCTCGGTCAGTGAGCTGCAAACTTCTCATCCTGGTTTCATCTAGTTTGGCAGTGGCAGCCCCTTGTTCAGGAGCTGAACTCCTTATGCTTGGTTCCAGACTTGGTGTTTGTAGCCAGAAAAGCTGTGGCTGCTTCTGAATGAGGATGTGGTGGTTTGTACTGGGAAGGAACCACACAAGTGTTGGACCATGGCTGGTTAGCTTTGAGTCAACTGCCTGGTTTAGGTGATTGCTTGTCTGCTTTAGAATGCTGTATTCTGTATGATTTAGGGAAATATTTGATGAAAATCTATATCTATCAGCCCTGAAATGGCTCCTGGGGCAACAAACTTTTTTTCTAAAGGAACAATCTAGACAGTATTTGCTGGTTTAATATCAAGAAATTCTGATGCTGTGCTTGGTATGTAACTCTAGAATTATTTTCTTTCCCCTTTGATATAGACCTATGCTATAAATAATTTCTTGTCCTCTTTTGTAAATAAGAAAGTACCTTGTTGTTTTTTTTTTTAATGTTTTTGTGATTTCATATTTCATGCGCAGTAATGACTTGAATCTGAAAAACTTGGGGAAGAAATGAGACTCCAGAATTGAATGTTTTACAACTAGTTATTGATCACTGAGTACAGTAATTAACTATGATCAGTGTGGGACTTGCCTCTCTTCAGACACAGATGTCTGCTGATGTTAGTGGAGGCACAGTTAATTCTATCAATATATTGACAAATGGGTCTCAGGCTTCTCTTTCTTGAAGTTTGGCTTTAGTAAAGCCCAAAAAAGGAGAGAAAATTTTGCAACACAAAAGCTTATCTCCATACTGGGCTTGTTCTCATCCCTACTTAGAGGTGCTCAACGTTAAATCCTGGGGTACATCCCTCAGAAAGTTTATTCTCTGTTCTGTTTATTCACTATGTGTATTCAGCTGCTACTTGCTGGCAGTGCTGGGGTGTGGGATGAATCCAGCCCTGTGGGACTGGCTGGGTGGACTGGATTGTACCAAAGAAATCCCAATCCCTTAAAATTCCCTTTGAAATGTAATTAATTCAACTGAGTTAGAAGCAAGGCTGGTTTTCAGCAGGTATTTTGTAATGTAATGTCTAACAATCTCATTCCAAAGACTAGAAACCCCTGTTGCACAGCCTGGAGAAGCTGGTGTCCCCAGCACTGCCACTGTGCCAGCCTCAGTTCCACACCTCTGTAGCTTGTGCTTATCCAGCACCTAGTGTTGATAAATACCTAGAACAGTCCCAGCCCTGGTTGCCTCCTCTGGAAAGCTGGAAGGTTATTCCAGACCTTAATTTTTCTGATTGTTAGAAACCTTGATTTTTCAGCTTTGGTTTTCAACCAGCTTCCTTTTTCTTTCTTCTAACTTTGTCTTATAGTGTAACCGTTTCTGTTCTCTCCCTTATTTATCCTCTGGCACAAAATCTTGTTAGCTTTCTGGGCTAAATAATCAATTTTGTTTTAATCTCATCCTCTTTTCCTCACTTCTTGATCATCCGTGCAGTTCTTTGCAAGGCTTGTATCCATTGTAATTCATCTTTCTGGAGCAAAGATGTGTAAAATTATAGGTGGGATTGAAAATTGAGTTCTTTGTGTTTCTGTCTATTGGAAAAAATGATGTGTAATAGGATTAAACTTTGTTTAATTGCAAATTCCCATTCTATGTAAAGCATACTCAGTTTCCTCATCTTTTAATTGATGATTTCCTAATTTTTAACAGAAATTCTTGTTGCTTCCAAAGAGCATCATCTCTCACTTAACAACAGGCACATTTCTACCACATAGTGGTAAAATTGAATCATTCTGACTCATTCCTCCCAGTGGCACCTGATGCTCCTCAGTCAATGAACCCTCCTGATATTTTTAGTTAATTAAATTACCACACTTGGGGTGGTACCAAAGAATAAGCACTAAAGAGTTGAAACCCACCTGTTATAAGGCAGGTACTTCAGGAATTTGGTTACCAGCCTCTGAGCAGCTTGAGCTCTTAGTCTTTTTCTTTACCCCTATTTAAAGCTCCTTTTCTGATCTCTCTCTCTTCCTCTTGATTTCAGTTTCCATGCTGAATATTCTGCTCAAATCAAGATATAACAGATTACTTGGTACTAATCTTAAGTATAAAAATGGAGAGGTTACATGTGGAAAATGTCTATTTTTGTTTAATACTTTATAATAAATATCTTTTTCCTCTTCTTCAAGGAACTGCTTATTTCAGCCCCAAGTAGGAGAAGGCTCCCAGGTAGCTGGATACCTACTCAGATATAACCACTTCATAAAAATATAACCAAAGGAGAATATTATAACTGGTTTTGGGCACCTGCTGGGTGCTGAGCACCCTGGCAGGCATCTCCAGGTGAGCAGCAGCCCATGAGGAGGTGCTGAGGGGCTGCTCAAGCTGTGCCTAGGGAAGGAGCTGCCTCTGCTGGGGAAATGAAGTGAGCTGTGGTGTGGATGTGCCCTTTGTCACCATTGCTGGTGGTTTCCACCTGAGGACCATGGAGAGTTTTCCCTCTGGAGAGTCTGTGGTTTTATACATAGAGCATATATTGCCCTTCCCAAGTGGAGATGATGCAGGTTGGACAAAATCCATTTGTGGATCCCAGGAAGGGGCTTTTTCTGCTTGCCCAACTTTCTCACTGCTTCTTTAGCCTGGAGAAGAGAAGACTGAGAGGAGATCCTGTCAATGCTGATCAGTGTCTAAAGGGTGAGGGTCAAGAGGTTGGGGCCAGACTGTTGTCAGTGATGCCCAGTGACAGGACAAGGGGCAATGGGCACAAACTGGAACCCAGGTGGTTCCATCTGACCAGGAGGAGAAAATTCTTTGGTGTGAGAGTGGCTGAGCCTGGAGCAGCTGCCCAGGGAGGCTGGGGAGCCTCCTCGCTTGG
>NW_008627716.1:20489-41399 GCF_000691845.1 Merops nubicus
AGCTGCCCAGAGAGGCTGTGGAGTCTCCTGCTCTGGAGAGATTCCAAACCTGCCTGGACACCATCCTGGGCACCCTGCTGTGGGTGAGCTGCTGGAGCAGAGGTCTGGATGAGGTGATCTCCAGAGGTCCCTTCCAACCCCACCATGCTGGGATTCTGTGATTCACTATCTCTGGGTACTCAGCCAGATATTCAGGGTCTGTTTTGGCCACAACTACTTCTTGAAAGATGTAAACAAGCTCCTGTCAAATGACATAGTCAAATCTGTGGTCACAGAGTGTTCTGCTTACCTCACACCTTCTCCAAGTGGTATTTTGGACATCAGAAAAGATCCTTATGAGGAGCTATTAAAAAATGCAGAAGGATGCCAGAAAAGCATCATCTTCTCCTGTGCTTGTGCCTGGCTGCAAAGCACCTTGGGTCCTGCTCTCTCAAAGCCACTGATGGGTAGAAACTGTGTCAGTTGGGAAGGAGGGAGGAGAAAACATGAACTTGTTTGCTGTTAATGACAACACTAGAAAACAACCTCAACAAAGCCAGGCCTAGCTGATCCTTGGGCTGGAGAAGTGAAGGGAGGGAGATGAGAGCAGAGCGTGGCACAGGCAGGAAGAGAAGAACTTGCAGGCAGAAATGAACTTTTGTTTTTTAATGAGCAGTGATGACTTATTCATTTTTCCAGAAACGAACAGGCCAGAGCTGTTTGGGGGGAAAAAAAGCTCTTATGGGAAAGAAAGCTCTTAAGTTTTGTAAACATCTTGCATTCCTCTGTTCATAAACCTGCTACCCAGACATTCCATGAGACTTCAGTGCTGTAAACCCCTCAGGGAAGTGGAAATCTGTGGATCTTGCAGTTGCAAAGGTTGTGGCTATGTTGTATCAACCCAGAAAATTAGTTTGCTCAGATTATGCTTCTGCATGGAGAAGTATTTTGGCCTGTGACTCAGGCTGACCAGCTGTGCTCTGCTTCATCTGCAAGAAGCTGCATCGTCCGTGTATTTATTTACTGACACACTCCATGGTAATTTTTCTCCTTTGATACTCTGTTGTCTAATTGCAGTTAATTGTGGTTCTTAATCTTGCTAATTACTGTAAATCATGCTCTGCCAGCCATCCTTTCTTTCCGTGGCAATAAGGCTTTTTTTCCTCCTTGGAAGGTGCATGTAGTTTAATATAATAAAAGGTTCTGAATAATGAAGATTTATTGGCAGAGGCTATAGAGGACTGGGGCTGCGTGTGAAAGCAACACACTGGGTTAAAAAAAAAAGGACCAGAAAAGTCAGAGCTTGTAAAACACGTTATTGATGTGAATGGCAGTCAGTGTAACTTTAATTTCATGTCTAAACTAAGGTGGCTAAACGTGAGACCTTTAATTAAAACCATTAGCAGCCTGTAATGCTGCTGGCACAGGGTTTGACAGGTAGAAGGTTACCTCTCAGCAATTAGCACTTCAAGCCTCATGCACTGGCACCTCTGTGGTCCTCCCCCAGGAGTCAAATCTTTGAAGGCTTTTCACACTGAATGCCTTTGATTTCCTGGCTAATCAGCTGGTCAGATCACTGTATTTTCTTAATGTGCATAAATCTGGTCAAATTAGGCTCAAAATTTTATGTTGAAGGTAGGTCTGTGTAAGGGTCTCCTAGATGAATCTGGTTTGATTCACTGCAGGCTTCTCACAGGGTTTAGAGTTTTACCACTACCTGCATGAATATTTTTGGACTTGCATATAAGTGTTGGCAGGAGAATTGGCTTGGAGATTTCAGATAATTCCCAGGAAGGAGAAAGCATTTGTGTTTAGAGGTAGCATTTAACTGGCACACTCTGCAGACTGCAGATTTACAGTTTAGCCTTAGGAAGAAGAACAGAGAGAACTGAAAAGTCCCCAAAAATAGATTCTTTGAGACTGTGATCATAAAAGTTAATGAGTAATGGGACCAGTAAGAAGATGACTAGAATGTATTTGTGATGATTAAAAACGAGTGCCTAAAATGCTGGATTTGTAATTCATATCACTAATATTCCAGATTATCAACTGGGAAATCTCATGTCAGGTGTCCCCCAGCTCCTGGTGATGTGGTTTTTATTCCACTCTGTCCCTGTGCTCTCCTCCTGGAGTCTATAAATAGCTGCTAAGGACAACCTGCTTTTGCTCCCCTCTGCTCCTCTCCTACTTGTTAAATAACAACTGCATGTTGAAGCCAACCAAGTAATCAAGGAAAAACTATATTAGGCTCTCCATCTGATGTCTCATTTTAGAAGGAAATTTTTAATAATGAATTAACATCTAATTTTCAGTCTTCTGCAGTGCTATTTGCATATAGAGATGTGTCATTAATTACTTAGCAGAGCTGGAAGTGATACTGGCACAGCTCACAGGTTGTGTTCTGACAGTTCCTAGAGGTATTGTCTACCAGACCTGGTGCTACTCTTGGCAGCACAGTCACCATGCTCAGAGGCATCCCCCATGCAAGCCCTCCAGTGTCCTGCAGTGCCCGTGGTGACCAGCTGGCACCTGGAGCTTCCCTATGGGACACTGGGGGGGTCAAACAGGGATGGAGAGTCCTGGTTATTCCAGAACAAGTCAGTGGGCCAGGGAGGTTTTACTCTCCCTGTGGTGAAGAGGAGAAATAAAGCAGAAATAAAGCAGCTGGGTTGAACTTGCTGAATGCACCTGAGGCAAAATTTTTTACTTGTGCTGCCTTGTTCATGGTTCACTCTTGAGAACTCCTGTGTTTGTGTCTTGTGGAGAAGCCCCACTAGATTTAAAGGCTGTTACATGGTCACTAAGACTACATGAAGGTTTTTTTCTGGGAAAACACCCATATTTGGAGGACTTCAGGCTCACTGTAAGGCATGATCTACTTCAGTGTTGTGACATGGGTCTGACATGTCCTCAGTGGCACCTTTCTTGGCAGTATCTGCAAGAGCAATGAAGAAATGCCACAGATAGCATATGGTTCCCTTGTTCTTCTCTCCCTTCTTGAAGGCAGTCTGTGCACCTTGCAGTCTGGCTCCCAAAGAATTGCCTGCAAGTTTCTAGAGTCCTCAACAAACTCAGTCACAAGGTGATTTAATCAGAGGAAGAGGAGAACAGGAGATTTTGGACTTGAATGTTATCTATGTTCAGTCCAAAATCTGATAATCCCAAAGATATCTCTGATAGAAAGTTGAATAGAAAGTTGATAGAAAGTTCTGAAAGAAAACTGAATAATCTGGCAAAAATCAGTTCTCTTCTGAATATTTGAGAAATGGAAACAGGTTAATTTTTATTGTAAGAGCTACTGTTTTCCTTCCTGTGTCATGGTGATTTCTGTCCCTTCAGAAAAGAGCCATGTCTAACCCAAACCTTTGCTTTCCAGCAAATGGATTTATTTTGTTCTTTCCTTCCTTTTGGATTTACTTGTTCCCACATGACCTTGTTTGTGCACCCAAATATGTTCTTCCTTAGCCTGGTTTGCTTTGAGCAAATATTTTTGTTTGCTGTGTAAATAACCAGAGAAATGGAAACCTAACTCTGGTTCTTGTGCTGGAGATGTGATTGCCCTGCCTAGGGGAGGTGAAAAAGATTGACAGGGGCACTGACATTTTGGTTAATTTGTCTTCAGGAGCTTTGGTCATTGAGTTCAACCTGTGTTAGATAAGACTTTTTGACTCACAAAAAGGTTGGGAGAGGGAGAAAGTTGCTGGTTGGCAGCCAACAGACCTTTGCCTTCAACGTTGCCTTATTCCAATTATTGAGGAAGATGATTTGGGGAATTCTGAATTTTCCAGTGTTGGGAAGGTGGGATGAAAGGCCCAAGTCATCAAAAGCAGGAGGTTTTTAAAACATAGACAAGAAGACATGAGCTGCGTGGTGGGGGGTACCCCTCTGCAGATTGGTGTGGGGGTCTCAAAGACTTTGATTTCTTTTTCTGTCTTGGAATTTGGAGTTCTTGTCTTCTCGTGCCTCCTTTTAGTCTTGGCCCTTGCATTTTTAGAAACATTGCTGTTGACTCCAGTAGTTGCTGCTACAACCCAAATAATGGTTTTTAAATCTCATGGTAGTGTGCAGTTAGAGAACAGTGACTGGGGACAGGCTCTCACCCTCTTCTGTCACCTCAGAACCACAAAAATAAGTTTTTAAAGATGTATAAACCTCTAAAAGTTCATGTAAACTTTCTTCAGATCAATACTTCACTTCTTCCTTTGGTATTTGACTTATTTTCTAATTTTTCAGCTTTTTTCCTCTTGTTCAGCACCTTTTAAATATGGGCAAGATACGTATTTTGAAGTGATTTGCTTGTGTTCATTACTTGATCAGCTAACTAGAAAGATGTTCTCAAGTCTTGAAAATGAAAAGTCTGGAGGAATTTTCAGAACAGTCATTTTTATCTGTCCTCTGTTACCTACAGAACCCCTGAAATAAATGTGTTGCTAAGGAAAATACCCACATATTTCACATCCTGTAGCTGTGCTTTATAAGATCAGGTGTCAATTCTGAAAGCTTTTGAAGGACAGGGATATCCAAGCCCATTGTATTTAACTCCTTAAACTGCTTTAACTGTCTCTTCCTAGAAATAAAGCACAAGGGATCAAATGTATTTGGAGATTGAGCACTTAAGAAGACAAGCTGAAAGATTCCTGTGGGGTTTTTTGGTAAAACTCTACTCTAAGATGAGTTCCTCTGCTAGGATGCAGATTTTCCTTGGTTCCCAAAGTCCTTATTATTCACTGAATAAATAGTGTTCATCAGTAGCTTATTCCATCACATTCTTGACTTAAACTGTGAATCTTTCTGCTGCTTTGAGAGCCACGTGGGGGGCTCTGTCTCTTAGGACACTTCTTACTTTGGAACTGTGCTCATTTTTCTGTTGAAACAGAGAAAGAAAGAAAAAAATCAGATATAACAATTGTGTAGTTCAGGAATTCTGAAACCTGAATTTTCATCAGTGCTGGGAAACCAAATGACAAGTTGTGTGTAGTGTTTCTACATGCATGCTCTAAACAGCAACAGGTATATCATGAGTGAGATTAAAGAATGAACAATTATTTGCATCTGTTTTTGCATGATTTGCATATTCCCAAGAGAGAGTGCAGCTTAAGTTATTGATTTCCTCTAAACAGCAACAGTTATAAGTGAGGTTAAAGAATGAACAATTTTTATTTGCCTCTGTTTTTGCATGATTTGCATATTCCCAAGAGAGAGTGCAGCTTAAGTTATTGATTTCCTCATTTTTACAAAGGACCTCTATTTACCTTCCTAAGTTCAACTATCACTTCAACAAATGTTATTTCATATTGGTTATTTTCTTTGTGGGAAGAATCTTAAGAATATAATGCTGAATTTTACCTTATTGTGATATGATGACTCGAATCTCCAGGTTTGTAACCATTGTCAGCTTACTGCAAAGTCTTTGTACCTTCCAGATGAAGGGATGGGTTAGAAATGAGTTCACTAATTCTTGGACATAATTTCCTTGTCTGTACCAGATATAGATTTCATGTCTGCATCTGTCTATTTAATTTGCTGTCAGTGGTAGTTATTTCTTTATTACCTCCTTGGAGAATTTCTCCACTAATGAGCAAATTAAGACTTCTGGCTTCATACTGTTAAGAGTCTTTGACTTGCTCTTGCTGCCTTCTGAGCATGTTTGCCATGGGTGTGGGTTCTACTTGGGTACCTGCTCCAAAAAAAAGCATAAGCAGCATCCTTTATGAATTTAATAGCAGCTATTTAAGATTAGCAAGTCCACTCCTGTCATCATCCACTTTTATCCAGTACATGGGTCTATGTGGTCTCTGTTTTGGTGTGCCTCAACAGGGAGATCTTATGGTGGTTTCTTATGTACACAATGGTTTAGCTGGTGAGTTGGTGAAGGACATTGAGATCTGCAGAAGTATGAGGAAATGTCTGAAGAGCTGTTTTGGGGTGGGAGGGGAAGGAAAGGTTGGAAAAATCAGGGTGAATTTTCAAACGCAAGTTGAACAGTTGTTGTTTCTCTATTTAATCTGCCAGTAATGACTCCTTTCTATATTTTTTTTTCCACTCTTCCTTCCCTGCATGGCTCCTGCAACACTCACTGTTGCTCATCAAGTTAATCCTATCAAGTCCAACCCACGAACCCAGCTCACACCACGTTGCACCAGCCAGCCTCACCGGGTTCTTGTATTGAGTTTGATCACTAATATAACCTGATTTGACTTGCTGGAGTGCAACATATGTCAGATGGAACACAAAAAGGGAAATCTATTTGCTAAGTGCAGCTCAGACAAGCCTTTGTGTGCTTCTGGAGCTAAGAAAAACGAGTTAAGCCTGCAGCAAATGTGGATGTGTAAAAGAAGCTGTCAGGAGGCTTGCACAAAGAAAGATACTTTTATTTTTGAAAACACCTTAAATTCCTGTTGAAGGTGGTGGTAAATCATTTGGGATTAAATACAAATTATATTAATCTTAAAATCAACTACAGATTTAGCTGAGTGAGTACTTCAGGGTTATAGACATTGAACATTCCTCTGTTGACTCCACTCGTGATGTTTGGATCCTCAAGACTTTGTGGTTTTATTTATCTTGTGATCCTGCTTTATTAACGCTTTGTCAATAACTTTGCTGACTCTCTGCAAAATAAATCCTCCAAATTGCAGAGCTCTGTTAAAGTGTTTTCAATTATACATTACCCAAAAGCTAACAGCTCCTGTTTCTGTTCCTCTGCCCACTTGCTCCTAATAAATCATGGGATCCGACCTGTCCCAGATCAGATATTCTGCTGTTTCTGAGGAGGAATGATGTCATAGGGTTACTAAAAAGAGAAATAATATAGATTTTCTTTAGTCAGTGTCATCAAAAGAGCGTAAATCTGACCAGTCTGAAAAATCTAAATTGATTTATTGTGTATTATGATAATTCTTTAATATATTTTCTGTATTGCAGAACATTGCAGTTTCCAAGTACCGTCCTCTGAAAAACAGAGCTGTTACTTGTAAAGAGATTTTTCCTGAATTATTTGAATAATGAATCTAGAAAACTGAAGGTGGGGAAAGATTTTTAATTTTTATATATATTAAAAAATCTTTCTCCTGTCTTTTTGTATTTCTGAATGAACAAACTTACCCTGGAGATCACCAAGTGCTCAAACCAGCCCAGTGACAGGAATATGGAGCTTGGTCACAAGCACATATTCCTCTGCTATAGGTTCTGGCACCTCTTTGGTTTCTTTTTCTGTATGATTTGGGCTTTTAAACAATACAATTGTATAGAAAATTCTGGCAATAACTTTGCAGTATTACTGTCACAGCACCAACATTATTGCAGTTGTATTAAGCCAACTAATCAACCTGGTCAGCAATGGAGTTTAAGGAGCAAAAGTTGATCTATTTCTATATAATTTTCATCACAATCTTTCAGTATTACTTATGGCCATTCCCAAATTAATAATGATTTTTATTACCTAATAATATGTTGGTTGTTTTGCTTGGCTCCCCTTTATGTGGCTTGTTTTTTGTAGTGTTGATGACACAGTGGTTATCAGAGTGGGAGCAGTTGGGTGTTTGTGCTCTCTGCCTCCAGGCTCGACTGGACTGGCTGCAGAGTTTTCCAGTTGGGGGCATTATGTGGCTTTTAAAACCATCTTCTGACTGGCATATTAAATCTTGACCCTGATTTAGGCAACAGTGACAATTTCCCCACTATTGGCCAGTGCATGCAGTTGAGGGATCTCCACCATTACAGGTGCTGCAACCTGTTACCAGGAGAGGAACGATGCTTGAAAGATGCTGTTTATTTTTATGACAGTGAAGTAGATTCCAAAATGCATTGGAATGAATATTTTCATGGAAAAATTGGCAGTTTTGTGAGTTGGTCTTATCCAGAGTCCTAATTTCATGAAGTTCTGCTTTCTAGTGAAAATCCTTCACAAGTGATATTTGTCAATCCCAGGTGTAGGTTTTTTTTTATAGCTCACTGGGAAAGTGAAAATTCTTCAGAATAATTGAGTTTCAATCATTGTTTCCCATCTCAGAAGCAAAACAAAATGAAGACTACATGGTCATACCTGGTCAGATGGGTATCTGGGAATCTCACAGTTCCATCTTTTGACTTTAATATATCTATTTTTTCTTCTGCTGTTATCTGTGCATTGGAAAAAAAATGAGACAGGGCAGAAAGTTTCAAAGCTATCTCCTGAAGTGAACTCCTGAGCTCCTTTTTTTTAGAAGTCTAGCAAAATAGGTTAATTCTAACAGTTGCTAATTTTTTAGCAGCTTTCATTGACAAAACCTTTCATTTCTCAACTGTTTTGAATACAAGATTGGGGCTTTTCCATTACTCTGTTACCAGAAATGATTTTATAAGGTAGCTAGATTACTTCTTGAATATTTTTGAAATATTCCTACTGTAGTTTTCAAGTCTTGCAGATGAAATTTGAATTAAGTGATGAACAAGGATAATTTCACCATGTAAGGATAATTTCAAGGGAGGGGTGAAAAGAAGACAAAACCTAAATTCATCAGATAAGTTATGCATCACTAATTACTCATTCAGATCTAATTGAAAATTACTTTTTTAATATAGTAAGTGGAAAATATATTAATCTAGTTTTAAAAACTGTCTGTCTTGTGGAAATTAATGTAGAAATATGTTCTCAATGGAAAATAGTTTCAAGAATCCTATATTGAGAGTAATGAATAACTATGAAAATTTAATTGCATATTTTAAAGCAACTATCCAACTAATAAAATTCCTGTTGCAAACAGCAATTAGGAAAATATTTAGAGTCATTGAATATAGAGGTTGTAAAATCACAGCAAAGGTCAGAAACCACTGTAATAAAGAATAATTGACTGGTGGTTGACCTTTGGGCTTCCATGAACAATTCCTAAGGATTCTTATTGTTAAAGATAACTGGAGGATACATTTTATTTGTGTTTTGATGTAGCCTGCAAACTAAACTTCAGAGATGAGAAAGGGATGAACTGGAACTTTTACTTGAGGAGAACTTGACTGCAGCCTGCCCAACAGGAAAACATTCTGCCCTATTTAGATTTTGAGATGGTGTTTTCATGTTCAATTACCTTCTGTAAGATGGAGATAATTTGAAGCCCCTGATTGTGCTGAAGGACCTGGCACAGAGTTAATGTTCTCCTGGCACTGAACCAGTTGTCACATGGAGGATTCGTTCTGCAGGTGTGTGTGAATTTGGGGAAAGGTGGCATGATTTTCTGCCCTGGTAGTTTAATTACCTGTTGGTGGGTGGTGTGGTAGGCAGGTGAATAACCTTTAATTCTGGCTCAAGTAGCATTTTTCATCTTTTTATTTCAACAGGTTTTGTTTGAATCTGTTAATATATTTTGCTTGCTTATATAGGTTTATATACACAATTCCTAAAACAGTTTTCTGCTTGTAGATGGCATATTTGGACAGTCAAAAGTAAAAAAAAAAAACCCAAAAAACCCCCAAAACCAGCAAGAGCTCTGAAATGTGGCTGAGGTAGCATAACACTGTCCCTCCCTCAGCTCCATGCTGTGGGAATGGGAACAACGTGTTTTACTCCTCAAGGCTCAGAGCATTTGAAAGAAAAGAAGCTGATGTACCTGAAAGTAGGTCTGAAGTTCCACCACAAACACACAGAAGCCCTGACTCCAGGAGTCCCAGATTTCTCACTGGTCATTTCTGAGAAGCTATGAATATTTTGTTGTTGTTGTTGTTGGTTTTGTTGTTTTGGTTTTGGGGTTTTCTTTATTGGTTTAGAGAAGGGGAATGAAGCTTTTTGTCATTGTTTTTGGTTTTTTTTTTGGTTTTGGGGTTTTCTCTATTGGTTTAGAGAAGGGGAATGAAGCTGGGAAAGGGTCTAGAGCCCAAGTTTCGTGAGGAGCAGCTGAGGGAGCTGGGGGTGCTGAGCCTGGAGCAAAGGAGGCTCAGGGGAGACCTTCTGGTTCTCAACTCCCTGACAAGAGGCTGGAGCCAGGTGGGGTTGGTCTCTTCTCCCAAGGAACACGCAACAGGACAAGAGGGAATGGACTCAAGTTGTCCCAGGGAATGTTTAGGTTGGATATTAGGGAAAACCATCTTCCCTGCAAGGGTTGTCCAGGGCTGTGCCAAGCTGCCCAGGGCAGTGGTGGAGTCCCCAAGCCTGGGAGTATTTAAAAGATGTGTAGAAGTGGTGCTTCAGGACATGGTTTAGTGGTGGACTTGGTAGTGTGAAGTGAATGGTTGGGCTTGATGATCTTAGAGGTCTTTTCCAATCAAAACAATCCTATGATTCTACAACTCCATGAGCGGGCTGCTTGGCACAGGAGCAGAACAGTGAATTAAATTTGGGAGTATGTGTCTACACAAGAGTTTTTCTGCAGACAACATACAGCTTGGCCCCACAACCAAGCTACAGATGTAGTTCAAAGCTGTCTGAAGGACCAAGAACTGTTTGAGATCTCATGCACTTGGAGCTTCTCTGCACGCTTTAATATGGCCCAAACTGATCTATTTTTATCCCTTCTGGAATGAAGCTACTCTTTTAATTTCCTCTTAAAGAAGTCCAGTGTTCACAAAAACTGCTCCGTGAATGGCATGAATATCTGGTAATTGGGATTGATTAGAGGATTTGTTTCTAATCCACACTCTCTCTAATCACAACACCAATGTACCTTCAGGCTCTCCAGCTGACGAGGCTGAACACTGCCATGGTGGTTGGTAAAGGGCTGAGATTTCCTAGGGGCAAATCAAGAGTAGTTTTTTTGTATGGCAGCTCACAACATTGAAAAGAATTACTGGAGGAATTGTACCTGTGCAGTAGTATTAAAAGAGAGATTAAAAAGCATTTTTTTCCCCACAGGGCTCGTGCAGTGGTGCCAATTCACACCCTGTGCTGGCTTTTGTGACCCTGCATCTCAGTGAAGAATTTCTGTGGTCAAGTGTCATCTTTTAGGGTGTGCTCATGTAACATCTTAGGACTGACTTGATGCTACCTGTGCTGCACCCTGCTACATGGGCAAAGTCAAAGAGTATTTAATCCTGGTGATTAGCATCACTTCAGAGTTCTGTTTAAGTTTTTAGGCTGGAATTAGAGGCAGAGCTTCCCAAAACTAAATTATTCAGCGTTGCAGCTCATGAATCTCAGCAGCGTGCACACTGTGGTGCATCTCTGCTCTCAACTGAGAAATGCCTCAGCATTGTGTAACAGGCAATTTAGGGAAAACATCCTTTGATCAGCTATCTTTGTTGCTGAGAAGGGAGAGCAGAGTAAATGTAGAGTAAAATAAAATACACTTTTTCCAAAAAAAAAAATCCCCCCCCCCCCCCCCCCGAATTGGGTAACTTTCAAGATAAATTTAAATAATTCATGGAAATTTACTGCAGATTTCTGATTAAAACTCATTAGAAGCACTCTGGTTTATCACATGTGATTCACCTCTGAACAGTTTCAGATTCTTTATAAGACATTTTTATATGTATATTTTGGGACTGTGATTAATGTAGATTTAAAAATTATTCACTTTAGCTTTCCCTGAGTGTTGCTTTTACAAAAAAAAAAAAAAAAAGGTAGTATCTTCTCCTAAGTTTAAGACTTGGGGCTCTTAAACAAGAAGCATCCAACTTGCTTAAAGGTTGGAGTCTTTAAAGCTGTCCATATGAACCACTGGGGTATTTCTGTAGTCCTCAAAATATCCTTTTTTTTTGAGTGTGTGTGTTTGACTGTTGTGACATTATTTTGTTAAAACTAGGTTGAGTTAATAACTTTCCTAAAGCAAGATAATTTGCTGATCAGCACGTGCTGACACATTTTTATTAGGGATAGCTTTAAAGTGATGCTTCAGGTGCTTGTGTCCTCTTTCAAACACCACTTTGTGCCCTCGGTTGCCACTTTAGTGACACAAAGTTATTTTCCACCTCTCTGTGACTCTAATACCCACTTGTCACCTTTTAATGACAAACTCCTGCAGAGTATAAAGTTCCCTCATGCTGGATGCAGGATGTGCTGTATGTGATGCAGGAGCTCGTAGCTTCTTGGCTAAAAGTAGGACTCCATCAATGTGCATTTTCCCCAGTGTAAGAGCAATGCCACTGAACAACAATAATCCAGTTTCATTGCTAGCAAACAATGAAATCATTCTATTAAGTTTATTCAAGCATAATAACTCCTGCTAATAAATTAGAAAAAGGAAAAATAAAAAGCTCTTATGCAGTATGTCTAATAAGAGTCATGTCAAGAGTTTCTTCCCTCCTGCAAAGGGTGGATTTTTTGCTAGGGTCAACTTTTTAGTTGTTTTTAGCCCCACTGTTCATCAATATGAAAAAAGACTCGATTCAGAACATCAGGATGTAATTTTGTTGAGAACAGATGGGTGGAAAACTCCCTTGGGAGCTGTATTAGCTACCTGCCATTCATGGGATGGCAACCAATGTGCTCGATGGACCTTAGTGTCCATCTGTTAGTGGATCTATCCAATGTTCCCTGGCTAAGGAACCACTTCAAACTTGAAACAGCATAGTTAAAAGCCAGAGATGTTTTGTAGTATTTATAGATTTTGCTAGTTCACTCTTGAGAACATTTTTTTTTTTGTGATTCATCAAGTGTTATCTTGATTTGTCTCCTTTATTAGGAGTATATCTTAATGACTGACTTGCCTGTGTTATGTAGCTGTACCATTTGATATGCAGGCAATCTGAAATAACCCCCACTGTGATTTATTTCCTTATGGAGTGATTATTAGACACTAATTCATGTACCTCTTATAGATTTTGCTTCAGGAGGCTACAGAGTTTTCGGAGCAAATGATCTTGGTATTTTCAGGAAAGAAAAAGGCAAGGGAAGCTCGAGGAGTGACTTGGCCTCTCCTCCAGTTTATGTTGGCATTGGGTGATGAGGGATGCTCTGTGGCAAAGCTGTTAATCTGATTGTCAAATAAACCAGCCATCCCCAAAGAAAGAAGACTTAATGGATTTGTGGGGTTGATTGTTATTTTTTTTTTTTCTTATGTCCTGCTGCCTTTTAAGTTTGCTTGGGAAAAGTGCCTTCAAAAAATAGAGCTTCATAACTGAGATTGGATTGCTCGTCCTCTAGCATGTACTCTGCAGCTCCCCTGGGTATTAAACAAATAAATATAAAAGGTTTAACACCAGCTTGTGTGGCTACCAAGCAGTTAAAGCATTACTTAAAGCAGTAAAACGGATGTGAAGATTTAGTGGCGCTGTGCAGTGCACTAAATAACACCAAATTAACTCATAAAACATGTCAAGACTTGGTACTTCAGCCTCTCCATCTGCCCCCAGAAACAGGCTGCCTGCTGTGCTGGTGATGAGGCTCTGTAGGCACCTTCCAAAAAAAGTCCTCAGTGGTGCAATGTGTTTGTGAAGAGACTTCCTTCAGCCACAGATGAACTAACTTTAAAGTACTTATTCCTTTTTTTTTTTCCTAAAACCTTATTATAATGCAGCTGTCTGTTTTCCATGAAAAAAAGGTTCCTCAATCAGTATTGGGGGAATTAGAGCAACCACTGGGTTGCTAGTGCCCAACAGAGACTTGCTTTATGAATCCAAGTTATCAGGAGATTGTTAGACCTAAGTAATGTTCACTATGGCTACATCTAAGAAAACATTGTAAGGTGTTTGGAAATTTTTGTTTGTAGTGTTGTTTTCCCAAAATACTTTGGGAGTTTGGACAACATCAGAGCAAACTGACAGCTCTCTTTGTCTTCCTTGGTCCAGTAATGTCTGTGGTAAATGCAGCAAACACTTCATTGCAGAATTTAGGCAGGTATTTTGACAGTATTTTTCAGCTGCTGCTAGTGGGAGAATAGAAAGGTTGCTGTATTTTTTTTTTTTAAGTCTTCTTTTATTACTTGAAATGATCCATCTCATTTTCATCCATTGCTTGAGCTGTGGGTGCTTCATTGTGCTGTGGCTTCTGAGTCCTGATCCACGAGCTTTAGCTGCATGGATTCCTCCCCCCCTTTGTCTCCAGGACACATTCTCCTTCCTCTGAGGACAGAGACTAGAACATTTTCTTAGTCTTATGTCTGGTCTAAGAAATGGTTTTACTTCTTTGCTGAGCAATTTTAATCATCAGCAGAAGCCTTTATGCAGGCTCCTCTGCTTTTTCAGTTGCACCTACAAGCAACCTGACTTATCCTTGGCATTGATAAGCTTGAAGAAAGTATTGGAAATGGATTGGAAACATCTCCACCTTAGGTGGCAGCCTGGCCTCTGCAAGCAAACAAAAAGTTCATCTTTCACAGTTATTTATGAAACTTTAGGTGGTGGGAAAAAAAAAGTGTTTTAATTATTCAGCTGTAATTTGAAAACTGTAGGTGAGAACACTTGATTTCCATTTGAATGTGCCATCCAAACAGCACGGCCTGCTCTGCAAAACAAAATGATGATGGAAGGTGTTTGTGTTTTGATAAGGGAAGCTGATTCATCAGAGTAATAAGAGTATTAATTGCATGCCTAACTGGAGGTTATTTTGTTCAGTCAACTACAACAGCTCGTATGAACTCATTCTGTTCTGTATAAATGTAAACACTCTCCTGCTGGCCAATAGTCCTAAAATATTATTTATGGTGATAAATTTTATTTAGGGCCTAAGGAAAACTCTCAGAGAAGTGTTGAGTTCATGGCTTTCAAAGTGTTGAGCATACTTCTAGCTGAGTAGAGAGGCAATGAACCTCTCACTGTTGAATTTAGAAATGGTTTGTTTCTTGTTGGAATACAGAGATAACCTGGATGACCTCCTGGTAGAATTTTCAGCTCCTGGATGGGAGCAGGATGCACATTTCTTGTTGAGCACACTTCTAGCTGAGTAGAGAGTAGAGAGGCAATGAATTACTTCTCACTGTTGAATTTAGAAATGTTTTTTCTTGTTGGAATACAGAGGAGATAACCTGGATGACCTCCTGGTAGAATTTTCAGCTCCTGGATGGGAGCAGGATGCACATTTCTTTCAGGAGATCACAGCTCCTAAAGGTGGGCACTCAACCTTTCATGGGAGTCAGGAGTTTGCTGAAGGCTTCATGGTTTCCTTGTTAAAATTCTGGAGCATCACTGTTTTTCTCCATGGGATGTCAAATCTTATTAATGTTGCATCTGAGCATCTTATTCAGAAAGTAATTCACTAATGTATCTGTGGTATTACAGCTATCCTCACAGTACTCTTCCAAGGCACTGGAAAAGATGACCTCATTTTGCAGCTTGGAAAACTGAGGGACAGAATATAAAATGATAGATGAGAAAAGGATTTTTTGGTGGCATTTATGCATCTGTGCCCAACATAATTATGAAAATCCCATTTAGCTGCTGCCTGAATTCTTCAAGTAGCTTCTCCTTCAACCTCAGGGGTCCTCATGCATCTCAAGCTTTGCTTCTCCATCCCCTCAGGAAGACCTTGGCCAGTCTGATCTGGATACTGAGACTTGGGCAGTGGGGCAGAGATCTCTTCCTTCTTGTTTCAGGAAAATTGGGGTTTGATAGCTATGAATAGGAATGATATTGCATTGACATATCATTGCAGCATGGAAAACCAGTAAAAATATCATCTGATGTATCAAATTATTTCATAATCAAAGCATCAGAAATACAATGTTGTCAAGGTGCCTTTAAAGTCATCTAGCTCCTCTAATTTTATATTTTATGGACTTCTGATGGTTCTCAGGCATCAAAATCATGAGAAATATGGGGAAAAGACCTGCACATAGATTTGGTGATTCATATGTCCTCTCTAGGGGGGGGCTGGAGGTAGAAGATGTCACCCAGCAGTTACTGCTGCCTAACTCCAAGGTTTAGCTGCAGCAGCAGCACAGGCAGGTAGGTGATCCCTGACTTCACAGACATGCTGCATTATGCCCACTCTATGGCCTATTGGGTTTTTTTTCTTCAGAAAAACATTGGCTGATAACTTTTAGAAGCTTGTTCTAATTCACTCTTTTGCTCTAATTACATTAAAACTGCTCCTGACTGATAACTGTGGAGCTGCTTCTTCAACCAACCAACAAAAGTCCAATGATGGGTGGTAACCATTGATGTTCCAGAGCCTGACTGTCCTTTCAGTTGGAATACTTGGCACAAGGCAGGGTCTATTTTTTATTCTTTCCTCCATGGACATGGAGAGCTGTTTACTCCCTTTGTTGTATTATTTTTGGCAGTCCTTTACCACACACCATCTGTGATCCTCTTCCATGAATGACAAAAAGAGCTGCCTGGGTGGAGGAGGTGTATTTTCTTCCTCACAGACAGCCTGCCCACCAGGGAGGATAAAAACCACGACAGGGGGATGTCCAGGCATCTACTTACCACGTCATTAGTGATGGTCACAAAGCTATAAATTAGACATTTAAACTTCTGGATCTGGGTGGATTTGGCCTCTGGATGGCAAGTTTAGAGTTTGGACTCATGGGTGTTTTGGTGATGCTGCTGTTGGAGCCACCTGCGAGTTAAATGAGAGCACATAAGTTTAAAAATATGGAAAAGGAATAAATGGTAGGCTCAAGATTTCCTCTGGAGCAGCTGGGAAAACTGATTCTTTTTCTTTTTAATCAGAAAGTGAAAACTTGGTGAAATTGCCCAGAATGGATAATGATGATTTATATATTGAAACTTTTTTTCTCTATCAATTAAAAGTCTTGTCTAAGCTTCTGAAATGGATGTCTCAATTCTTTTGTATGCCTTTGTTCTTATGACTAAAATAGCATAAAAGTTGTCTGAGTATATTGCAGGCGAGTGTGTCATTTGGAAATCTGCCCAATTTAAATCATTATAGAAAGCACACAGATAAATTGAAAACAAAAAAGACAAATTCTTAGGCTGATACCTCTACTATTTCTATCCATTTGCACAGCTTTTGGGTACCAGCTTGATGATTCCTCAACAGCTCAATTCTGAGACCACTTCCAGACTCCAATAAGTTTAATGCATTTGCTGCAGTTTGTTATTTGACTAAGGAATGTCTTAATATTAACTCTGTTTTCCAATCCAAATATCTGGTTTATTATTCAGTGTAGAGGAATGCATCTATTGAAGGCTTGGATTTCACTTCATATAGAGATATATATACACAAGCAAAGCTCAGTGAGGAGTAGTGCATTTAAGTAGATTAGGGAAAAAACACCCAACAACAAAAAAAGACACAAAAGACTTGAGTGCTTGAAGACTTCCCTCTCTATCCAGTTGCAACAACTGCTCTTAAAAAACCTCCTGCCTTTTCCTGCAAGCTTCCCCTCATTAAACCTTTGACTGTTGCAGCTACAGAAGTGAGAGAGAGTCGTGACTTAAGATTTTTCACATACTTGTAGAGTATTAAATTACTAATAATGTCGTAAGGAAAGTAAAGTTGTTATGAAATCATATATTTTTCCCTTTCAAAATGTACTCCTGTTTTCTCCTTACGTCCAAAGGAGGTGTCGTATCAAATTATGGGATCAGCATGTGCAGTCTGATGGCTGAGTCATCAGTGGAAAGAGCAGAGAGAGAAGAATTGTACTTTTCCATTAGTTGCAGAAGATAAAATATGTTTGTTTTTCCTTCATAGTACATAGGCATAATTGCTCAATTACTCTTAGACTTGGCATTTGGAATTAACAGCTTTAGTGACTATTCACTCCTGAGCCTTCTGAGTCAAGGTGGGCCATCAAGTGTGTTTTTTAGATTATGATAGCTATGATTGTTTAAAGTCCTTCCCTACCTGTGCTTTTACTTCCTGTAGAGTATTCTAATTTTGGGTGGCAGCTGCCCAGCCTGGTGATGGAGGTGCCCACTCACCCGTGGCTGGTCCATCCTCACGTACCATGTGTTTGCAAAGGCAGAGGGATGGAAACAGCTTTTCCCTGCTGGCTTCCTGACCAGTTATGTTTAATGTAGACCTCATTATGGAGTTTAAAAGTATTTTATTTGATTATATGCAAACTTGCTTTGGAAAGCACCTGAGGTGTTATTTATTATAATAAACAAAAGTTGGAATCGATGAAGTATAATAGAAAAAATTGTGCAGAAGTTGATGAAAATAGTGTAAAAAAATCTTGTACATTTTCATTGAAAAGACAACCACAACTGATGTCTTACATCTTTGCTGCTTTGGACAGTTCTTGAAAAATTAATCCCTGTAATTAAGGGAAAAAAATCTGAAATTAAATGGCCCAAAATGCTGGAGTTGCCTACAGTTGTGTTGTTTAGAAACTATTTTTTTTCCCTACCTACTTCCTTATATTCTCATAACAAGAGAATCACAGAATTGTTTTGGTTGGAAAAGGCCTTTAAGATCACTGAGCCCAACCCTTCCCCCATCCCTGCCAGGTCCCCACTGCCCCGTGTCCCTCACCCCACATCTCCACGGCTTGGAAACCCCTCCAGGGGTGGGGACTCCACCAATGCCCTGGGCAGCCTGGCACAGAGCTCGACAACCCTTTCAGGGGAGACATTTTTCCTTGTGTCCAACCTAAACCTCCCCTGGCACAATTTGAAGCTGTTTCCTCTTGTCCTATTGATGGTTTCTTATAAAAGTGACCAACTCCCACCCTAGCTGCAACCTCCAGAGATTTTCTGGAGAGAACTGGCTGTAATTGAAAGTGAAAGGAGAGGGGGGGGAAAAAAAAGGCAAAGCTACCCATGTTGCCTGTAAAATTGAGGGGCTCAGAGGTGTGCATTCCTTGGGCAGCAAGCCCCAGACTTCACAACCTCTTCTTAGCACAACGAGAAGCATGAGCTTCAATACTGTGCAGATCTTGTGCCTGCCCTGTGGTGGCTGAGCTTATTGAGCAAATTTCAAATTCACCCCATTTTCAGCTAGTTGAGGTAATGATGGGCTGTGAATTTCCAGCCAGAGTATTGCAAAATTATTATCCTGGTGTATACAGTTTGCTGATGGATCTTCTCCCAGGTTCTCTGGGTAGGAGCATGGAGGTGGATGCAGATAGGAGGTCGATGAAGGCTTTGCTGCTCAGAAATGATGTCTAGCAGTTCCTCCCACTCCCACAGGCAATTATATCCTGAATATTAATGTGCTTCTAGTCTCGATCAGTCCAATTCCCCTGGTTTGAAGCTGAATGGCAAGAAGGATAAATGATTTGAAAATTGAAGACGTTTATCTGTGACGTTTAATTAGTGCAAAGGGACTTCTCCTGATCCATGAAATTCCCAGTGCAGCATAAATACACCTACCCCTCATCGATGATAAGGCTATCCATCAGCTCTTTTCTATTACCAGAACTTTATCCTCAAATCTAGCAAAGGCCATTCATAAATTCATTTTAAAGGTGTGTTGTGTTTGGAAGAGGATATTATATAGTCTAATTCCAAGCTCAAAATCCAGCTGTGATAACTGCTCTCTGCCTGACACACCAAGCTTTCAATCACACTTTATCACAGTTCTGGATGTTGGTAAGGGAACAGGTTTTTCTCAGAAACAATATAGATAAGCAAAGGTGGTTGAGAAGGTGCAAAGAATAATTTAGAGAGGTAAACAGCCTGGTAGACGTTTTCATTTTCAGAATCCTTTAGAAGGAAAAAGCACAAAAAAAACCAAAAAAACTCTTATACTTAAAAATGGCTTTGAATAATTCAATAAGATGATTCTCTATTCCTTATTTGTCTGCTCCAAAGCAGAAATAAAGGAATTAATGCTTCGTCAGTCAGTCACAGAGGACCTTGTATCAAAGAGCTGCTACAGGCGTCGAGGAAAGCTGCTCTGGAGAAGCCAGAGCTCCCTTCACTTCCCATTAAGAAGGGGAAACTGGCTCGTCTGCTCTGAAACGTGGGTCTTGGAGGAAAAGCAAAGGAGGATTTTATGAAGCTGGACTGACCCTTGCAATCACTTGGGCTGTACTCCCCAGGCTGACCCCCTGACTCCCACTGCTCAGCTGGGAAACTTGTGGGGTTTTTTTTTGCTTTCCATTTTCTCAGCATCCACAGAAGTTTGTGGGTGCTGAAGTTTGCAAACTGGTGCCCCCCAAAATGATATTATATCCTTTAAGCAAACCCACTGACATGTGTGAAGCTTTTCATCAACCCATGACCTGCTTCCTTCTTGAAATGTTCTTGTGCCTTTCAGACAAGGTTCTTATCTGATGTAGTCTGGTTTTGAGGTGTTTTGGTTTTTTTTTAATAGTAGACAGCATTGCTTCCATATTTCATTTCAGATTATGCCATTGATCATCTGACAGGAAGGATAAACTTTATTTGCCTTGTATTTCAGGCTATATTTAAATTTGGTCTCGTGAGACACTTTTCTTCAGGAATTGTGTTGTACTTGGAGTCAAAACAGCCACTCAGAAAAAAAATCTCTTACTGAAAAGTGAACCAAAACACTATTTTTTGTTTGTTTATTGGAGTCTGAGGACTAGTTAGCTCCAATTGACAATATTTTAGGATTACAGCATGATAAGGTTGTCCCCTTAAAGACCTAGGGGAAAAATATAACTTTTGGAAATGTATGAATTAATTGGGAAAAGAAGCCCATAAATTTCTCTAATAGACCACAGAAATTCATATATATGTGCCAGAAAATGAGGCAAAATGACATCACCATCCAGGGCTTAATGGTGGTAGCTGTCAAGCCTTGAGCTCCAAGCTTCACCAGGAATGTGTATTCAGAAATGGTCTTCAACTGAAAAGGGGGGAAAAGCCCAAAAACCTCTGCAATCAAACATACAGTACTCAATACTCCAGTATTCCTGGTCCACTGGAACTTCTCTAATGAGAAATTAAGAGTGAAGCAGACCATGGAAGTGAGAAAAAACTTGATTTATGCCTCAGGAGAAGTGGGTCAATAGTCCCAGGCTGAACGTGAGGCTGAGATATGAATCATGTTAGCGTCCATCACTGCAGACCTGTGGTTGCTCTTGAGAAAGGGACCTGCCAATACACTCCCCTTCCCTTGGAATTTATTACTAAGAGAAGGAAAAATTATAAATCACATCCTGGGAAAAATGAAAGCAGAATTGGTTCCACAGCCTGACTCGA
>NW_008627717.1:0-40569 GCF_000691845.1 Merops nubicus
CGTACGTGTCCGCAGAAGCCACCCTCTGTCTCTGGAAGGTGTCGGCTCTAGGAGCTGGCTTAGTGAAGGGATCGCTGCTTCCAGCTGCTAAAGGAACCTTCCCTGACTGCTCCATAACTACGGGTGATCTTGGGACGCCCAGAGGTTTGGAGAACTGCTCTGAGGCCATGACGGGCCTGGGCGTGTCTGGAGGCTTTGCATAGGGATCGCTGCTGCCTGGAGACGAAGAACATGAATCCCTGACTGGCGAAGGCCTGCTTCCCGATGGCTCCGTTACCTGAATGGGCCTAGCTACGGATGACTGAGGGGCACAGGCATCTAATGGGGCAATGGTATTTCTTCTAACAAAGTTTTGGTTAATGGGTGCTGGTCGAGGTGTTCCCACCATTTTAGCGTATGGATCCATTGGAGAAGGAGGTCTTGTGTTTGTGGAACCTGGAGAAAACATCTGTTGTGATGATGTCTGAGGAGTCTGAGACTGAGACAGTGAATCGTGGACTGGGATTCGGGTCGGAGTAGGGGGTGGGGCTTGTGGCTTCAGGAACACATCATCTGAGGATGCTGATGTAGGTGTAGCAGGTAGCTGCTGCTTTGTAAATAGATCCTTATGGAATGTCTGCTGGGCAGGAGACATACTTCCATTGCCAGTCTGTGGCGTTAAGGGGCTCTGGATCCCACTGCTCGGTGTGTCTGAGCCAGACTGGTTCAGAAGCTGTTGTGAACTGAACTGCTGCTGCTGTTGCTGTTGCTGCTGCTGTTGCTGCTGCTCGTTTTTCACCTGTTCAAGCTTCTGTGTAGCTTCTATTTTGGCTTGCTGCTTACTTTTTTGCCTCATTTGCTGTTTTAAAATTACGAGGAAAAAGGTTAGACGTCTAAGACCAGGGTATACAAAAATCTTTCGGATGACTGAATCTATAATTAAAACTTTAGGTCACATCAAAGATCAGTTACAAACTGCAAAGTTTCAGTGCAATGGGAGCAGAGGGTCTAGCTATTTGTAAAGTTCAATTACCTCGACATGCACCTTGATTGCCTGGGAAGAAGCATTTCCCAGGTTGCCTAAAAAGCAGCGTTGCTTTCTAACCTTACACTCAGAAGATGGAAGGTTACTGATTGCTATGACACTGATGGGAGGCAAACGGGCTCCGAGAGACAACCAGCCCAATTTGACGCAGTAGTCTGCAGGGCAAGGTTACTGCAATATAGGGTATGTCAAAACAAACTACTGCACTGTCCAGCCACACAGAGAAAGGATAACCTATCTCATTAAGTGTTAGGAGTCAAAGTTTTAAAAGAAACTTTTCTAACATTTACAAGCTGCTTCTCTTCTGATAGCGTCTATTTTCTTCCTACACAGAATGGCTGACTCTGTACTCTTCCACAAAGAAAGATTAAAACTGATTTTATTGCAACAGATTCCGACAACGCAATAAAAAGCTGGAAGAAAAATATAACAAAACACCCTAAATGGAACACACCTGTCTGAATTTCCACTCCTGCTCATGTTCCGATTCCCTCTGTTTTAATGGATCTTTAAAGAGGTCAGAGTCGATGCGGGAGCCAGGATCAATGCTATCCTGTTGCTGCTGCCTTTTCATGGAGTCATTTGACATCTGTACTTTATTGATGCGCAAAGCAGCTCTATTATCTCTGGCTTTTTGCTGGGAAAAGATTAAAAGAAAAAAACGTAGTTAGCCTTATTTTCTTCTTTTAAGTGTGAACATTGCATCTGTTATTACTACAAAATCTAGCACCAAATTATTTGTAATTTTGAAGCCTGTTTTAATCATACACATGCTTGTGAAAACTAAATTATGCACTTTAAAAGGAATTCCACAGTGAAAATTCTTCATCTCTGTAAGAAATTCTGCATTTAGTATACATGGAAAGAACAAAGGAGTTGTTAGCAGTAGAGGTTTTCTATACATTAGGAGTGTCTGTTCAGGCACTGTGCTGTGCCAAGAAAGCATGAACCCTGCCAGTTCACCTTTCAGATCACATATTGGTGTGGTCTGCAGTCTGAAGACATGAGCACAGCAGATGATGTTTGGATCAATAAAGGCCACTAATGTGGAGAACTTCAATGACAAGAAAAATACAGTCTACTCCATTAAATAGCCTCTATAGATCTCTGTCTGTGTTAAGTTAGCAGTATAAACATAGGATATGGGCTTATGGATCAGGAAAAATTGGATGGAAGAACAGCTATTTCTCTTCAATGAGGCATTTTACAGCCATACTGACACTTTAAAGCATCTAATGGAAGTTTCAAAGAGTCTGTTTTATAACCAATCTAGGATGCGATTCCTTTTCTGAATCAAACCCTCACATTTTCACAATTTTATTTGCAGTTGGCAAGTAGGGGTTGCCTAGCAGAAAAGGCTTTAATCCTTCCCCTCCAACAATGGAACAGTGACATAGAGGAGAGCACCAGTGTCACACCAGCAGAAGAACCAGTGTCATTTTCTCCTCTAAGCCATGGGACGCTAAGTCTCATGTGCAGACTAAGGAAAGTAAAAAGCCAACAGTGAAAATTTGCTAACGCTCTTCTGAATTTAATTTCTAAGGTAGCCTTTACTCATCCCCAAAGAGTGTAAGTCCCTCAGGAGAGGTACCACAGGTTCTTGTGTGCACAACGCCAGAAACATCAGCAACAGCTGAAGGGCAAGAACACACAGAGTGCAGCTTCCATGAGGAAATAACTGCTTCCTGCTATCTAAATACTCCTGTGTAGGTGTGTGCACTTGCATGCACCATCCTCCTGAACGTGAAGGGAATTAGTTTTGCAGCTGCTTTTTGGATATCCATCAGGAGAACAGGACTGCCTTTGTTAAGAACAATGAAGAAGGAAAAAATAAGTAAAGAAATAACTGTAATGTGATAAATGCCTAGATAAAAATCCATCCAGGTAAGTGGATAGTATCTTATCAATACTGCACAGAAGGAATCACTGAGATTAAATACAGTACGGGCAAAAGGACATCGAGGTCCAAAGGTGCTGAAGTTAGAGGCCTGAATAGAAAGCAGAATAATGAAGATCCTGCAGTGATAAAAAGAAGATAATAGAGAATTATTCTTCCAAGTGGAAAGGGGTTCAGAAAGATCAAGAGCTCCACTTCCCACATTGAGTTTGGGGTACAGATTTATTCTCTAAAAGCTGTCAGAGAGATAAGGAGATAATTTTCATTTTTGCAGTTCGAGGTGACATGGGTACTGGCAAGCTCTGAGCCAACAACACTGATGGGAGTCAAATTTGCTTATTAATGGGACTATATTGAAAAACCACATATGGGGGAGGCTACAAAACAGAAAATATAACTGTGCAAAATCCACAGAAATCAACAAAGTAAGAACGATCAATTGCTGTTGTGAAGAAACAAAGAAAAGAGGAGAACCAGGAGAGAATAGGGATGTGACAGGAACTTAAAACAATGGCTGGGGAAGTCAAAAAGAATGAATAATATAGGTTCTGAGATTTGGATGTGGACAGGCTTCAACAGGAGTCTATGGGGCCAGATGGGATCCACCCAAGCTTACTGAAGGAACTGGCAGAAGTTCTCACCAAACTGCTTCCCATCACTTATCAGTAATCTAAGCTAATCAGGAAGGTCCCAGTGGACTGAAGGTTAGTAAATGTGACACCCATCTAGAAAAAGGGCTGAAAGGAGGACCTGGGCAACTACAGGCATGTCAGTCTGATCTTGGCGCTGGGCAAGGTCATGAGGCAGATCACTTCGAGTGCCATCACAGGACATATACGACAACCAAGGGCTCAGGCCCAGCCAGCATAGGTTTATGAAAGGCAAGTCCTGCTTGGCTAACTGATCTCCTTCTATGACAAGATGACCCACTTAGTGGATGAGGGAAAGGCTGTGGATGCTGTCTACCTGGACTTCAGTAAAGCCTTTAACAGCATTTCCCACAGCATCCTCCAGGAGAAACTGGCTGCTCATGGTTTGGATGGGCGTAATCTTTGCTTGGTGAAACACTGGCTGGATGGCTGACCCCAAAGAGTGATGGTGAATGGAGCTAAGTCCAGCTGGCAGCCAGTCACAAGCAGTGTTCCCCAGGGCTTAGGACTGGGGCCTGTTCTGTTTAATATCATAATCAGTGATCTAGATGAGGGATAGAGGGCCCCTCAGTATGTTTGCAGATGACACAAAGCTGGCCAGAAGCGTAGATAAGCTCGAGGGTAGGAAGGCTCTTCAGAGGGATCTGGACAGGTTGGATTGATGGGCCAAGGCCAAGTTCCAGGTCCTGCACTTGGATCACAACGATCCCAGGCAATGCTACAGGCCTGGGGAAAGCTGTCTGCTGGAAAAGGACTTGGGGGTGTTGGTTGACAGCTGGATGCATATGAGCCAGCAGTGGTCCCAGGTGGCTAAGAAGGCAAAAGGCATCCTGGTTTGGATCAGGAATAGTGTGGCCAGCAGGACTAGGACAGTGATTGTCCCCCTGCACTTGGCATTGGTGAGGCCACACCTGGAATACTGGGTTCAGTTTTGGGCACCTCACTACATTGAGGTGTTGGATTGTCTAAAGAAGGGCAATGAAGCTGGTGAAGAGCTTGTGAGGAGCAGCTGAGGGAACTGGGGTTGTTTAGTCTGGAGAAGGGGAGGCTCACGGGAGACCTTCTTGATTTCTACAAATACCCAAAAGGAGGCTGCAGCAAGGTGGGTGTCATTCTCTTCTCCCAAGTAACAAATTATAGGACAAGAGGAAACAGCCTCAAATTGCACCAAGGGAGGTTTAGGTTGGACATATGGAAAAACTTCTCCACCAAAAGGGTTATCAAGCATTGGAACGGGCTGCCCAGAGAGGTGGTGGAGTCACCACTCCTGCAGGTATTTAGTGTGTAGATGAGGTGCTTAGGGACATGGTTTAGAGGCAGACGTGGCAGTGTTGCCTTGAAGTTTGACGTGATGATCTTAAAGGTCTTTTCCAACCTAAACAACTTTATGATTCTAAGAGGTTTCAAGAAAGTGTAAGGGTCACCCTTTGAATGGCAGAAGTTCTACAGAACAGAATCAATGACCACATAACTCCAGATAGCTACTACAAACATGTGTTCCCTCGACTCAGATGTGAAGAAGGTGAATGCTTTTGGAGAGAAAAATGGAGTCCTTCATGTTCCCCACAACATGGAAGATATCAAGAGTTTCACTGCAAAGCAGCAGAAGAGAGTAAGGGAAGGGCAAAAAAGAAAAGATCAGTGAGAGGGAAATAGGAAAGAGGGGGAGTCACATAATGATTTGTTCTTATCATAGAATCACAGAATGGTTTGGGTCAAAAGGGATCTTAAAGATCAAGTAGTCTTAAGTTTCAACTCCTCTGTCATGGGCATGGACACCTGCCACTAGACCAGGTTGCTCAAAGCCCCAGCCAGCCTAGTCTTGAACACCCCCAGTGATGGAACATCCACAGCTTCCCTGGGCAACCTGTTCGTGTTGTGCCACCCTCGAGTGAAGAATTTCTTCCTAATATCTCATCTAAATCTACCCTCATTCAGTTTAAAACTGTTAACCCTCATCCTGTAACTACACTCCCTGATGTAGAGTCCCTCCTCATTTTTCCTGCAGGCCTCCTTTAAATACTGGAAGGCCACTTATGAGGTCTCCCCAGAGCCTTCTCTACTGCAGGCTAAACCACCCCAACTCTCTCAGCCTGTCCTTCTGAAGAAACTGGTGAGATTCTGTGCAGAAAAAGACATAGCAAACGAAGACTTGAGGCATGAATCAAACGTAGCAGAGAGGTAGTGGGAACCACAAATGTTCTCGTCCCAGCTGACGTCGTTAGGTTGCACAATACTACTGTAGTTTATTCCAAGATGAAAAGCAAAGAATATGGATAGAAATATTCAGAGTTATGTTAAAATAGAAAGGCATTCTTGGAGTAACTGAACTTTCACTAATCCTAAAACTTAATTTCTTTTAATAAATCCAATGAAAACCTTATAAATGAAAGACATGTTTGCTGGAAGTATGCAAATGCAGGTGGTAATTGTTCTTACCACATATGGAGCCCTCTCCTGTGAGCTTGCTTTCCTCCACAGTTTAGCAATCTGCTTCACTCTTGTAGCCCAGTCTGCAATCAAAAAATGTGTTAATACACAAGGCTTTGATAAATCTATTTTACAGTCTTTCAAACCAAGATGCATAAATTGCTGCAAAATATTTAACTTTTTTCTGTAAATTGCTCACCTGGGAATTCTTCCTTCAGGTTAGGGAAGTTGATATTTGTATAGAGAACAGGTGCTACTGTTGCCATTTCACCCAAAGCTTCTTCTTTTTCCCACTTAAGAGTGCTTCTTTGAGCATTGGACATGGTATCACCTTCACCTTCCAAAGGTGGAGCAGATGGTGCCCATGAGCTGTTCGGGTCACTTACCATTGGATTGAATGCTGGATTCTTATCCCTGAGAAATCAGAAGAGGATTTGGTTTTATAGACACATTGCTCTCAATCTAAGAAACCACAAAAAATTAGCAAAGTACTTCTGTTTGCTATTTCAGAAGTGAACAGGGTGCAAGAATACAGACGTTTTTGTAGTGCCTGTCAAGAAATAAATTGTTAAATACTAACAATATCACAGTATTAATAACAAGAACACCCCCCAAGTGATGGATGCTAAACCATCGATACTTTTGATTCCCCATCCTGACTTACCTGGTATCAGCATATGGTTGTTGTGTAATGGGAGAGAATGTCCCCAGGCCACCTCCAGCAGTCAAAGCTGTATGAGGGAGATGAGGGTTAGGGCCAATCAGGCCATTCATGAGGGGAACTCTTGGAAAAGTGTTCTCTCCTGGAAAGAAGAATTTTAAATTACTGCTTTAAAGGGTGACTACTTCTAAGGTAGAGACAGAAGTTTGCAGTGAAAAAATGATGTCTCATGTAATGAAAAACTAACCACTTTAAAATTTTATAGTACTGACCTTAGATTTTTAGAAAAGATTTTAAATCAGTTTACATTGCTTCCCTACAAGCTTAAGGGATTATCTTCTACTCTGTCACAACCCTGCACAGATGTTCTTTTTCTTGTCTGAAAAATCATGGTTTTTAAAGAGGATTTCTAAAATTTTTGCAGCAGCCCATGCTGTGGTACTGCACTTTTTATTGAGACATATTATGAAAGGCTAATGGTCTGTCATATTTGCTATACCCAGATCCAAGCAGTAAGCATGGAGAAAGTTGTTTTCAGTCCTTGCAGAATTATCATTATCCACCTGAATTAAACATCTCCTCTTCTGAGATTTCTGAGCAGTGTACCGAAGTAAGCCTCATTATCTGCTAACTCCCTAATTTGTAACCAATGAAACAGATAAATCTAGTCCAACGAGCATCAGCATTTTCTAATTAAATGTCCAGCCTAGCAGTATGAAGGCAGAAAATTTTATTTATTTGATTACAATATTACAAACGTGGCACGGGCACATTCATGCCAGCAGATGGTATTTGCAGATGTTCCTACACAGAATTAACTCCGGCCTTTGAATCCTGTCACTTAAGTGAGATTATAACTGTTGTCCCAGTGTTTTCTTAAAAGCAAAGTAGCAGCTTGGGAATTAGATGCATCTGTAGGATGAACCTGTATCATTATCTCATGCTTTAGGAGACTGTCTTCTGATCTGTAGGTTATATACGTTACACAGCAAGTACAGTTTGGATGAAGGTAGCTCAATATTTAGGAGAACATGCTTTAATATTGCTGCTAGATAGTACACAGTAACTGTGAAGACCTGGATGGAGAGCCAAGCCTCTGCTTTGCACTGTGGGATCACATCTTTATGAGAAGAGAGCATTAATTTTATTTGAAATTGCTGAAACTTGATGCAAGCTTTCTCATTACTGAAGCATTTATCTCACAGAAACATGTGGATCATTACACCGTAACTGAAACAAATTACGAATTTAAAACTTTGTAATTGTGGCAGTTCACACAGGGAGAAGTTAAACAATCCTACAGAGCTTGAAAGCTGAAGTTATCTCCAAATACTCAAGTAACCAGGAAACACACAATAATATCTATATTATCTCTAGCTTTAAGTCACCTCATTATTTGCTTTAAACTCCTTCCTTTCTAAGACTTCTTGAAGTCTTTTTTATGGAAATTCGTGCAAGTAGGAAACCAGTAATTTTTATTCTTATGATTAATTCACTGGTGAAATAAATTTGCATACGACATTTTGTAGTACCAGTATAACAGAATGGGCACTCTTCACAGGAGTTCAGGGAAAATCTACAGGATGTGATGTGAAGAGAAGAGTGCATTTAATTATGCTCACACATACTGCTTAAAAAAAAAAAAAAAAAAAAGGTTACTCCATTGGTAACAACAATAAATAAAATCAGTCTGCCCCTTGCTTTCAATGTAAGACCAAGAATATGCTGTATCAACTCACGGTATTTTTAGTAGTAATGAACAAAATAAAATATAATCTCCCAGATACACAGAAAAAATGACTTAGCCTTCTCTCTGTTATTGGGGTAGGACTAGCTAATATGTTAAATTGAATTCTTAAGAAAATTAATACTCAGTAAACCACTGTGGTATAGACTGTTTCTTTACCCTTGAGGAAGTACTCAAAAGTAACTACAGTCCCAAGAGAGCACATGCTTTATCACAGACAAATTTCAAAACTAGGAAAGCGTCAGCTAAAATAAAAACTCCAATATGTCAGAAAAATATAAAATAACTGTCCTTTTCTATTAGCAATATTCACATGCATGTTAATCATGCACCCCCTTCAGAACTGTTTTAGAATACTTCAGAAACTATCAGTGGCAGATTCCACAGATTAACAGTGGCAGAAAGTAAGTCGTGTCCTACTTCCACACCAGCTTTGAAAGATGCACAACTCTTCTGACCAGGCTGCTGGGTTTAGAAGTAACAAAGGAACAAACCTTGACTGTGCAAAGACATCAGTTGTGGTGGAGGTGGAGGCTGTGGCAAAGGAGCTGGCTGTGTGGTTGCTGGACTTAGTACAGCTGTGAACAGATCTTCAACATCCTTTCCTCCCAGCTCTGCAAAAACACTGTGTGTGAGCTAGCTGGCATTGTTTATGGACTGTATTATTGTCCTGGTTTTGGCTGGGCTAGAGTTCATTTTCCTCCCAGTAACTGCCTATTTGATTTAGTGTGAGAATACTGGTGACAACACACCAATATTTTAGTTGCTGCTTATCCTAAGTTCAGGATTTTTCAGTTTCCCATGCTCTGCCCGCAAGCAGGAGCACAAGAAGCTGGGAGGGACCGTGGCCAGGACAGCTGACCCCAACTAGCCAAAAGGATATTCCTTACATAGTCCATCATGCTCAGTGCATAAACTGGGGGGAGGTGGCTGGGGGGAGGGAGCAAATTGCTGCTTCGGCATCGGTTGGCAGGTGGTGAGCAAACATTGTGCATCACTTTCTTTTCTTGGGCTTTGTTCCTCTCTCTTTTGGTTATCTTCCTTTTCATTACTATTACTATCATTATTACTGTTGTCTTGTTATTATTTTATTATAATTATTAAACTATACTTATCTCAATACACAAGTTTTACTTTTTTCCCCAGTTCTCCCCATTCCACTGGTAAAGTGGGAGAGGGAGCAAACAGCTGCCTGGTGCTTAGCTGCTGGCTGGGATTAAACCATGACATTTTGATAAAAGACAGTGATTAGAACACGTACCTGGGATTTTGTACAGTTTGCCAAGAATAGCACCTGGACAAAGTAAAGACAACACAGAATGAGTACTCATCAAAAGATGCAATATAATCAATTAATTCTGCAACCAAGTTGAAATATGTATATACAATACATAGGTAATGCAATGTTAGAAAAAAGTGAAGATCTTTACTTAAGTTTTCTAGAAGACCACAACTGAGGACAAAAATATTACCATCTGTGACCATTTTGTCTAATTCTGGACTGAGGATTCCATCCAGCTGTTCTTCACTCAATGGCCGTGAACTCTGGTTGACATTCGGCTGAGGCAGAGAAGAAGGATCATCAGAGATGGGACCGATATCCAGTCCAGCTGAAGGAAGAAAGAATATTAAGTTAGATATAAATAGTAAAAGGTACTGGTATAGAATAAAGAGCATAAACCTTTTTCTTGCCCTAGAGCTGAGCTATAAACTAAACCAAGACCATCTAAGATTTGAAAAGTAAAGCAAAATAAGACATTCATGAGAAAAAAATACTATTTACCTCCAGTTTACTGTATTGTTTGAGGAACGTTAACTGAACAGAATGCAGCTGGAAGAATGTGAAATAAGACTACTGAGTTTAGGTACAACATGTTTTTAAGTGTATACTTTTCAGTATATACAGCTATTTTTCACATTAAAATAGAAAAAAAAAAAAAAATCACACCAGTAGTCAATATGGCTCATCCTCATGTACCTTAAGATTCACTCCAAATGTTCTTGTAATGTTACCCAAAATATCTACAGAAATGCTGCTGAAGTGTAGTCTATACCACACACTTTAGAGCAGTTTCTGCTTCAAAAACAACTGCTGAATATTCTAGGTTACATCAGACAAAGTGATTTGTTGGTACTGAGAAAACTTATCTTCCTACATAAATCTCCAAACATCCTTTGTAAGTAAATTAATATCTCAAATGAGAAAAAGATTTGGGAAAAAAAAAAAAAAAAAAACAGACTTCTGTTTTTAAAGCACATTTCTGTATTAGATACCAAATAAACCCAAATTTAAAATAATGAAACATGCCTTTTTACTTATTGTCAACCTATGCTTTACATAAAGTGATGAATCATCACCCAGTGGAAACAAAAATATTGATGCTGACTGCTTTATTCATGCTTTAGTATATTTGCATTGTTAAAATGCTTTTAATTGACAAAAGATACCACCATAAGAACTACACACTACTACTAGAAGAAATAGTAAAATTAACAGTGGCAGCAAGAAAATGCATGGTTTTGTATCATGAAACACAAAAAACTCAAGAAGATTTACAAAAGCTGTAAGCAAAACTTTATGCAGTACTCTTAAACGCGGAGTGCAGAGTTTATAGGTTGTGTTAGAGTCAAACACCACAGGAAGAGTGGAAGATGAAAGCACGAATTAGTGACACAGTAAAGGAGCACTAGTTTCTACACATGCAGTTCTTTCAGCTAAGACCACTAGGAAAGGTGACTACTTCTAACCATGGATCATCCATTGTTCAGTTTCTTACCAAATGGGGAGGGTGAGTTCTCAACCTGGAAAGTGCATAAATCAAGACCTACAGGACCCAAACCAGATAAAATGGATGATTATAACACGAAAACAAAAAAAAAAGTAAAGAAAAAGCTGCATGCTGAAAAAAAGCTAGGCAGGTATGATAGACAACGGCAGCTACGTTGTATTCTCTCTTAAGCAGCAAAGCAAAGAGCCAAGTAAAACAAAACGTTGAAAAGGCTGGGGATTTTTTTTGATAGAAGAAACTAAAATCATCTCAAACCAAGGTTTTCTTAAGACATGGAAATTGTATTTGAAATCACCTAGAGCACAACCTACAGATACAATACAGCAAATACATCTACAATAAAGAGGAAAAAAATAAAATAAAATACTGGAGAGACCTTATGAACATACATACCCGAATGATCTCCAGACTTTACCAAATCATCCGAAAGTATCCCAAGAATATCATCATCAGTATTTAAGACCTCAGAAAGATCAGCTAAAGGATCATCGGTGCTACCTGTGTAAGATGCAATAAATGAGATCAGCCAGTCATGGCATTTATACACGACTCTGGTGATGTATATGTATAGCTTGCACATACTATAGCTGGAGCTATAAACTCAAACACAGATTTACCAGGCTGTAAGGGTCTTCTGCAGGGTGTCATGTACTGCAAGTCACCCTGGGGTGACAGACTGCTGACCAGCATCCCCTCCCAACCAGTACCGCAGCCACCTTCATGTGCTTATGTTGTTTAGTGTTTTCTCCAATACAGTAAAAATGATAATATAGTCAGTCATGTAGAAGAAAGACTGGATGATTTTAGGGGAAAAAAATGCCAACGTTTATTGAGAACTTGCAACTTCTTAGACACAAAGGCCTATGAGTGTAGAAGTCAAATAGGTTTTCTAAAGGACACACCTCACAGCAAATCAACAGGGAATATATTTAAAAAAAAAAAAAAGGTAAGAAAGGGATCAGTTACTTCTCTTACCATCACTATCTCTCTTAAGACTACAGAACAACCAGTTACTACACCCTGAGAGGGATAAATATAAGAGTAGGAAGCTGTAGTGAGTAAATGGAAATTGGAGATGCTGCCTTTAAGATCAGAAGAAATCACAAAGAAATGAGAACAGCCAGAGATAGAAATGTCATATTTGTTTGTCGTCTAGGAAAAACTGGCCTGGTCCTAGCAATAAATTATTTAATATTAAATAATAAATTCTGGATATGATTATCTTCTTGACATCCAATTCATTAGAGAGAAAAGACGCCAAATGGCCCATCTGGTTTTATTAACTAGTTTTTCAGGACTCTTACAGATGTGCAACATTTGAAGAAAATTGTTTGACAAATAAATAAAAGCTGAGAAAAATATTTTTCAGAAAAAAACCTTCAGACAATCGTGACTACACAATCAATCATCATCAGACCAATGGAACACCGTGAGATGGTAAATGGACATCTAATTAAACTGACCAAAGGGATTAATACAAATCCTAAAATGTATAATGGGGAAAACAAATCTGGGCAGGTTGAAGAGGGACCAAAAAGTCAAACAATAAACAAATTTCATACATATGGGTTATCTTTCCTGCAACCCAATTGCCCCAGGAAAACACTTCTAGCTCAATTCAGAGGCCTGGTGCCAAGGATTTACTTAGGTCATGAGGGTACTTTCCAAGCTGCTAATTCTAATGAATTAGAAATTCCTTCTGTTTTTCAGACAGCTCTTCCCTTTTACCATTACTGAAAGTCAAAATGAAAATTATTTTTCTTTGCTTTATTATTTTTATTCTCTATTTTTATGCTTTGTAATGCAGACAAGAAGATACCATCCTAATAAATTACATCTGCCACTCAACGAGGTGGATCAATGTACCAGTGCAGACCAGTCCATTTACACATACCTACAGAATATGGCTCCTCTTGGTATCAGCAGAAGTATTAAAAAGTGTCTTAAAACCACATCAGTTTCTGGGTATAGTTACTTTGTGTACCTGATAAAAAGTACTATAAAATGTGAAGTGTTAAACAGAACCTAGTTGCTGGGGTTCTAGTGGGTTTGGTTTGGTTTTGTGCTTTTGGGTTGGGTTGTTGTTTTTGTTTTGTTGTTTGTGTGGGGTTTTTTTTGATGGTTTGCCTTTTTTTTTTTTTTTTGAGATCCTTGTTTCCCTTCTGGCAATGTGGCCTACTTACCCAAGTAACTAACACCAGGCACTGCAGGGTGATGTTAATGGCTGCAGCTGGCTGGCAGGCAAAGGACTGACCTTAGCCATTCTTTAACTTTCCTGAATTCCTGCTTGAAGGCAAGTAAATCTCAGGGAGAATAAAAAACCTCATGAAGGAAGCACCATTACTGTATTAGCAGCCTTTAATTCTTCTGTACCATTCTTTGTTATGGTGTATTTCTCCACAGCCCTTAGTAATGTGCTTGGAAGCAGTCCCTAAAAATTCAACTTCTAATTTGAATATAAATATATTGTATAAGTAGCTTCTAGCTCAGGCAGAAAGATATAACTGAAGAGTTTACCACCCATAGCTACAAACTGGCCGTGAATAAATTCAGGCTTCAAATTAGTGGGCTCCTAACTATTAAGGCAATCAGATTCAGTAATGGCCTTCCGATGAGATTAGTAGGTTGGAAAAAAACTACCTGCTTTCAAAATGGAGCTTGTTAAGTCTATAAAAAGGCCGAGTGTTGGTGGTAACAGAAGGCTAGACTCTATGATCCGTAAGCTTCATATAAGACATGTAATCTAAAGCATATTTTTAAATTCTTCTTTTATTTTTTTTTCCCTCTTTTTAATTCCATGTGTGCTAAATATTATCTTGGAAACAACTAAATCACTTTAGTCAGCTGCTTCACACCAGAATCAATAGCTGGTTGACATCTGCTGCCAAACAAATAGCTCAATACTGCTCATTAATTTGACTCTTTCAGAATGGAGATGAAAACTAAGACAAAGCAGAAAGGAAAATAATTGCTTGTAATGTTGGATCTCTAAGAGTGAACAGTTCTATCTCGTGATCCCTATTTCTCCAATGCATTTACTTTTATTTATTTATTAAGTTCTAAAAGAACAAAACTGCCTCTCCCAAGGCTGCAGCCACCCTAAGATGTTTAATCACACAGTAACATATCTAGCTGTAAAATGTCCCAGCAGCACTTGAATTAGTTACACAAAGACTCAAGATGACTCCATTCCTTTTGTCTAAAAAGAATTTCTTCCACATTCTCTGGAGACCCTACTTGAACTGATTAATTTTTTAGCATCTCTATAAAAAAATCAGTGTATTTAAGCTATTTTGAACTAAAGGGAAGATCCTTTACAGAACACACCTCACCAAATGGTCTCTTTTTCATCAGAGATGCCCAGCTCTGATGACACCCAGAGAAGAATGTTTTCCTTGTGGAAAAGACCTATCCAGTTAGGCAAGGACTCTCACAGGAGTCAGCAATCCTTGTGAGAAATGACACTGTAGGAAAATAACCCAGTCGGTAACAACAGAGCCCTACAGCCTCCCAGTGCAGTGAATCCAGCAGCTCATGTGGGTCCTGCTCCAAAGCCAGGTCTGTATCAGAACAAGGAAAACATCAGAGGTGCTCTGAGACCCTGTTCTCACCTCCAATCCTCTGCAAGACCAGCCAGAAGGGAAGATGTGACTGTTGCTACCTCAGCAGTTAGCCTGATGACCAGAGTCTCCACCACTCAGAATGAACCTGTCTCACATGAGTGGATGCTATTGTGGAAGCAATCATCTCCCACAAAGTCACAGCTGAAGAGTTAAGGAAACCTGCACTGGAACTGATTGATACTGGCAGATGACTTCACCCACTGGTGCTCCAGCTACAACAAACAGCTCTATCTGGACACAACTTTGGCTGGAAATCTGAACGGTTTAAAGACAACTGTCGAAACAGTCTTATGGGCAGAACACTGCACTTTGAGTCTCTCGTATATAAAATGGGAAGGACAGTGTGTTATTCACTAAAACTGTCACTAGTGGTCTAAACATTAACAGCTACCCCATTATGATTTATTTCTGATTAAAAAGAAGAGGAAATGACAAAGTTCTATAACACTGCTTATTAATAAAGAACAGACTTTTTAAAAATTCCTTTCAAACTCTGGAAAAATAGAACACTAAATCAACAAGAAGTTCACAAATTTCTAGAACCTTCTACTACTGTAATACATGAACATTAGTGACTTTAATCTTGCAGTTGGATAGGTCAGCAAAGAATTCTGTATCTGCGTTTCTCTGGCTTCAAAAGAATGCTGGGGTGAAAAAAAGTCTCTGTGAGCCCATTTTCTTGTAGTGTTGGAACCAATGAAACACAGACCCCAAAACACCCCATTTGCAGTGGTTTCCCCTTCAGGGGAAGTTAACTTTTGCATTCTCTATTACTCACAATTTCAACTGTGTAACAATCAATGTTCAATTATAATGTAGCCTTTTGCTATTCATTTAGCAGATTTCAGAGAGTAACAATCACAAGTAAGTGACCTTTCTTCAAATGACTCTATGGACATGGAAAATTATATCAATGTGTGTAAACATTTTTAGATGGAAAAACTTATGATGACAAGCTGAAACACAAACCACAAATTAACTAGCATACACAAGAAATAGTAACAATTTTTTAAAAAATACAGAACGGCAAAGACACCTCTAGCTAACAGCACATCTATAAGATGAGGAGAAAAAAAAATAATTAGGGGGGACAGTAAGGTTTTCACTTTGAATTGCTCCTTTGTGTGAAGCTGCTCTTTCAGCAGCACTTTACAACCCTCTGGCTATTTGCAAAACTCTCAGCAGTGACTTCAGTAAGGTTTTGCAATAGCAAAAGCAAAACATTGCCTACAGGCTACAAACTGTACCTGGAAAGGGCACTCATGTTCAGAAAGGACATGGTGAACCAAAAATTCCGAGGAGACTGGCAACCTAAAATAATCTAAAACATTAAAGAAAATAAAAGTTGGATGATATTCATCCAACTAATATTCACTAGACTACTAAAAATATCTTTTAATTAGAGTATTTTCATCTTCTTCTATAATGGATCTGTATGCTTAGTCAGAAACAGAATTCATTTTCATGGATTCTACAGACATGGACATTACAGTCAAGGAGTTTCAGATCTGCATTAAGCGCCAACTGTTGTGGCTCCTTCTGAAAGAGCTGGAGCCCTTGAGCTGAGTATCACTGATTATCAATGTAACTTAACCTCACAAGGACAGTTAATATACAAAATGTTGAAAAATACATTAGGTAAACACTGCAAGAAAAATGGACGTGAGAGTGGAAAAGCCCCAGCTGCAAAAAGAAACTCGAACTACTGAATTATCACTAACTTTAGCTTTGTATACCTTGAGGTCCCAGTTTTGTCTGAGCTGAAGTGGAGGTTGAGCTAAGGAGGGGATCAGATGAAGGATCCAGGAAATTGGTGGTCAGGTTTGTTTTACATGAGAGTGGAAGTGATTCTTCGGGTAAATTATCTAAGGTCATCTTGTTTTGCCTACTGGTATCCAGTAGGTCCTTCCCAAAGAAAGCTTCCTGCAAAGAAGACAAAATAATGTGACATAGGAAGAACACTGTATCTATTGAAAAAGCTGGATAAACAAAATTAAATTCCAATGACTGCTAGAAACACAAAAACAAAGCCTCAGTCTCACATGCCTTCCAGTATGGCAGTATCTCTTCCAGGCTATGAGGTGTGGATACAGCAGATGCAGCTTAACTTAGGTAGCCACATTATTAATATTTTATGAGTCAATTCACACCTTAAATTATACAGAAAAACTATAGTCTTCTTACGTATATGTGGCACAGACAGTGTATCAATACACTGCTACATATCCCAAGTTATTCAGTACTTAAAATATTTCTCCTTGCACAAAAAGACAGCTGAAGAAGGGGAATACTACTGGGCAACTTGAAGAAGTTTATGAAACAGTAAGTTTATGGAAAATGTGCAAGCACACTGTGGTCCAAACTCTAGAACAACCATACCCTGTGTTTCAGTCAGCACAAAAGCATCCCAACATTGAACTGCAGTCACAAAACATCTGAAGATGTTTAATGAATATTAGTATCTTTTAAAAGATTACATAACAGCTACCATCCACCTGAGCCTGAGTACTCAGTAATTTAACAACCTACCGAATTTTAAAGCCAGCTTTTATTCATTATATAAGAACCTTTTCTGCTTTCATGTAGTCCTTAAAATCTTGATTTAGCATACAGCTTCCAAAAATAAAGCCAAAGATTTTACACTATCAATTATTCCAACATGAGCAAAAGAAGAATCTAAGAAATGTTCTACAGTTTACAAGAGTAAAGCATGCATTAAGGAAAAAAAATATTTATCCTTATTAATCCAGAGAAAATTTTGGTTAAATATTTTCTTTCCCACTCACTTCCCCACTTATGAAATACAAATTATTTTTAGACAGAGATTGTTCTCTCTGTCATTTCTTTGCTTTCAATCCATAGTCCAGGTTGTGAAATTTGGTGAACAGCTACAAGGTAATAAAGTTTTTCATGAAAAAGGTGTCTGAGAAGAGCAGTGAGCCAACTAATGTTCTCAGTGAGAGAGATAAATAAACCAGTCAGTTTATAAACTGGCTGAAGGTAGGTAAATTGCTCCGCCATTGTTAATATCCTGGTTATTATTCACCACTGCTAACTCTTACCTGCTAGGGACATCATAGAATTAATGGAGGGGAAAGAGCAGAGATTATTGTGATAGGGAGATGCAGGGCATATGAAAACACAAACTGTAGGAAAACAAGTTTCTCTTGTTTTCAAATCATGTTCTATAATCTTCTGAAAAGAAAAATTAGTATCTTGAGGAAATGGCATGATGAGGCTAAGACATCCTACCAAGCTGAATGCTGAAAACATCACGTGTAAAGGCTTCCTTTCCCCAGCCTCCTCTCCCAGAACAAGCAGAGATCTACACATTGAGAGATAACCCTGAAGGACTGGAGATTTAACATAACATACAGCTTTCTGTACCAGCTTAGGAACATTGTTTACAGTAAACCCATTTCACTTGAATGATAAATTGGAAAAAGAAACATTAATGACTTAAATGAACTATGAATCAACACAGATAAAGATCAGGCTTTAAAATGGATTCACACAAGAAGTATACCAATAGCTTTACCTGCAAGTAGGCAGGAAAGGTTTCTTCAAGTTTATTTTTCTTTTTCCTGTAACGCTTTTTTATTTTCTCAGTACTTTCAGAAGCTGGGGTAGACTCCTCAACTGGAGTGTCTGGCAGCTGTTCTGTCCAACCTAAAAAGTAACATTCAGGCACAAATAAATATCTTGCTCTAAAGGTACAGTGTCAGTGTACCTAACGTATCTTACTACCTGTCTGGGTGCAGGGATTTACTGAGTGTCACTCTAGATGCATTCTAAAGGTGGCTTTTATCTATCCACCTGTGAACTGACACCTGATCATCTGGGCTCTGGGAGTAAGAAATAAATACTATATGTGATACTAGGCACACCACTGCCTTGTGCCTCACCAACTGAAATCAGACTTTTAACTTTCCTACCTCTAACTCACCTAAAAATATGGTAACTTGAGAGAAATTATAGGTGCCATTCAACCAGATATTTGAAAGATATTGTCACTGAAGTAGTATCTCCAAAATCTTCAGTGTTGATTTACACACTAATTCATTTTATACACTCATTGTTCTCAAATTAAAAGTAAAACAACTTTTAAATCCAAGAAAAGAGTGTTGTATAAATAATGAAATGGCCAGAAAAAGAAATCTATAAAGGAGCCCTTAAAAAAAATTACACATTTATTCAGCTATCACATTCCAAAGTGGCACTGTTTTTTCTAATAAGCACAAAAGCACACAACGTTTATCAGTCATTCAGTATTTTATTTCAACAGACCAAGGAAAACACCGCAGGTAAAAGCAGAACTTTTTAAGCTCTTCTACACTTGTTTTGCCAAAGCTAATTACATGAAGTTAACGACCCTGGGAAGTTATTTAAGAAACAATATTATTGTGGTAGTAAAATTAGCTGTTTTGTCCTGTAGTAATCTCTTGTACCATGTTCAGAAGATAAGTGACTAGAATGAGGCTCACCAATACTGTGGCCTCTGCACTGTTTGAGAGTGAGCTTTTGCAGAGAAAGGGGATGGAACATGACAAGAGTAGCAAAAGATTTGGTAATGCTGATGAGTACTGGCAGCAGAGAAGCAGGCTCTCAGCAAGCTATGATCATTTACAACATACAAAGATTTGTAAGTTGGGGTTTTTTTCCCTGCAATTGTGCCTGGGCAGAAAAAAAAAAGAAACTCAAGAAGTTTTAACTGAAGATACTGCTTTTTAACAATATGCATTGTACTGTTACCCAGAATGGGGAATTAACTTTTTGGCCATTTATTTATTTAATTATTTACTTATTAAAGGAGCAGATCTCTACAGAAATGAAAAACTTTAAAGCAAAATTTTCAGCACTAGCTGAAGCACTGTAGTAAACTACATAGAAAGAATATTTACAAAGCAGAAAAACATAGAGATAGCACTAATACTAGAGAGAAAACAAGCACTATGTCTGAATAGGACACCTAGGTACAACACTGGACTGCACTGAGAAAAGAAGTACTACTTCATAACGTAGTTCTACAAATGTAAGCAAGGACAACATTTAACTATTAGTTTTTAATACTATTTCTACATAGAAAGAATATTTACAAAGCAGAAAAACATAGAGATAGCACTAATACTAGAGAGAAAACAAGCACTATGTCTGAATAGGACACCTAGGTACAACACTGGACTGCACTGAGAAAAGAAGTACTACTTCATAACGTAGTTCTACAAATGTAAGCAAGGACAACATTTAACTATTAGTTTTTAATACTATTTCTACATAGAAAGAATATTTACAAAGCAGAAAAACATAGAGATAGCACTAATACTAGAGAGAAAACAAGCACTATGTCTGAATAGGACACCTAGGTACAACACTGGACTGCACTGAGAAAAGAAGCAGTACTACTTCATAACGTAGTTCTACAAATGTAAGCAAGGACAACATTTAACTATTAGTTTTTAATACTATTTGGATGCCATAGTAAAGATCCAGTCTCTGCCATATTGTGCAAACATGCAGCAAGAGACTGGTCTGGCTCTAGATAGGTTAAAAACACCATAATTAGACCAGAGAGAACAACAGAAGAAATCAAGGGCCAGATTCTTCTAACAGAGATGATATCAGCCAAGCTTTAGAAGCATTGCCTCTTTCTACTGACTTTATAGGAAACGGGCTCTTAACTAAACATATTCCACACCTCATCTTGATACTTCAGTATTTTCTAGGTTACATAGTGCGAACAAATCCAGATGGATGAAATAATTTAGTCTAATCACATACAGCAAACAAGAGAACAAGGCTCATAAACAAAATCTGACTTCTTGTTAGGTGCCCAATCTACTGAGTACTACAGTGTCAGAGGCACAAAAATGGCTTTGCTGTAAGAGGAGACCAAACAGAGTAGGGCTTTTCAGCCCTGGAAAAGCCAACAACTGATGGGGGAATGACACAGGTCTAGAAAGTCTCTATTACAAATTAATATGGAAGGATTTTTAAAGAATCGCCTTTCATAACATAAACACAAGAGTAGCTTCTGAAACTCTCAGTTACCCAGTTTAAAATAAAAAGGAATTATTTCTTCATGCAACAACCACGTATCATTGAACTTACTAATGTTTTTCAGATTTTCCAGAGCATAAATAGATACATAAAAATATCAGACAGTTGTGGAACATGGGACACTGATGAATATTAAAACTGATGGTCCAGAAGACACCTCTGGATCAGGATTGCATCTGGAAGATGCTGTATCGGAAAGGGCACTGCTCTAAACCTACCTCATTCTTCACACTTGTTTCTGTCTTCTACTGGTCAAAGCTAGGCTAAAAGAGCTCTGACACAATACAGCAGCCCTTAAAACCCTTACTATATGTCTCCCACAATAGTGGGCAATTAATTGTTTCAGTTTCTTTGTAAATCATGGGCTCTGATGAAATTATAAAGTATGTAGGAATTTTTATTTTCAGTTGATTTAATGAAGCCATCATGACAAACACAAAACACTTCTTCCTTTGTAGCACATCTCTGGAAACATTTGTATGTTAATGAGTTGCATTATTGTTATCTCATTAAGTATGAACAAAAATCTGAAAAATGGTTTCTGCACTTACCTTCATCTCTGCCAGGCAACTGCTCAGAAACAGACCCAGAAGAATCTTTCCTCGAGAGAGACCTTTTAGTCTTCCCCTGCCCTGTACGACTTCTCTGACGTACCATAAATCCACCAATACCTAACAAGGAAGCAAAAATTCAAGACACTGATTAAAACTGTTTCATAGTAAGAATGAGAGCCAAGATTATTCTGTAAGTCAAGGGGACTACTGCATCTGCAGAGGTCTAAGAACAAATCTGTGATACTTAAGGAGTTTTCACTCAGATTTTTACAAAACTGCTCCATTTTAATATCATGGTGGATATATATTTAATTATCAAAAAAGATCAGAACTGTAAAACATCCACAACAAGGTCACATCACCAAACCTGGCAACTTTCAGATGCTGGTTTTCCCCTCTTTGGCAAGCTGATGAGATGCTAGAATTAGAAGTCTACCTACCAAATGTTACGTGTTAAAGAACCTTAAAGCACCACAAAAAAGGCCCACAAATTACTCTAGAGAGCCCACCACTCCACATGACTGTACTAGAGAAGGACATATCACAAAATAAAAGAATAATTAACAACACTGTGTTGCCTGAAACTCTAGAATCCTTCACTAGAGATTGACTGCAGTGCTCCTGATCCTTTACAGTTGGTGTCTATGTATGTACATGCATCAGATTCAGGCTTGCTTCATTTTTCAGAGAAACTGTTGGCTGCAGAAAAAATAACAGATGGCTGCTCAACTCATGATCCAAAACCACTCCAAGCAAATGAAGCTCTTCTCCTGAGGACCGAGCTGTAGAAATAAATGGCTTGTAGAGGTACAATGACTTGTAGAGACAAAGGAAATCTCTGACAAGTGATGTGGGTTTGTAACACCATCTCCTCAGGGTGAGTCCATGATGGAAGGCATTATACACACGTAGGCATGACCAGCTGAGACAGGCCACATACTCAGCAGTGTGGGAAATTATATGGAGAGGATGAAAGGTGGTAGAGATCTGTTCTGCTACTGAGAGAGAAGCAAGAGAAACAGGATTGTGTTCTAACTCCTGGTTCCCTTCCTTCCTTCCTTCACTCTACTCCTTGCCTTCACCTCCTCAATCACTTCATTGCCTCTGTTCTCCTCCCCTACTATCCTCATAATTGGAGGATATGGCCCATTCCAGCAGGCAGGATGGGTGGGACTGGTGAAAACTGCAGTATTTGTGAGTGCAAGGACTACAGTCCTTTCCACAGTAGTGACAGGCTACATAAAGAAACACAAGCCCAACACCTTAACACAGATTCTGAGGCATACCAAGGTGTGAGATACAGGGGCTCTTCAAAAAGCCAGGCAACATCTCAGCAGAGCTAATTATCTTGGGTTCAGTTTAAGCCCTAATATATCAGGGTTACTTCCCATGGAGTCACCTAGGTTCCTTTATCTTCTTCTGCCTGGTGACAGCTCAAGTGTTTCTGCACCCAGGACACACAGTTAATCCATGGTTGAGATAACTGAGTTGACTGAACTAATAAATTAAAATAAATGAATTTATTCAATAACTGAATTCATTAAAATTCACTGTCAGAAGTCATCTGCAAATATTTAGTAAATTACTTTTATCAAGTGTTTCAGAAAATAAGATACCTGCAGAAAGTTCTCTGAAGTTCAGATATTCCCAGATATATAGAGATGCATACAGGCACAGAAACTGGCCTTCATCAATTCTAGAAATACAGTACACTTTCCTATCAAATTAAGAATCAACACCAGGTATAGATTTGAACTACTAACCAATAATTGACAGCATCCTAAGAACAGGCCTACTGCTGAGCAGCAACCTTTGGAAATGTATTTTGATAAGAGGACAAAAAGCTATTTTAAACAAAACAGGGGGAAAAGATCTCAAATCAACAATTAGCAGGAAAATACTTCAGAATTCCATGCCATTTTCTAATTATACAGAAAAAAAGTGTTAGAACAAACAAGGGACACAGAATCATATACTTTATTGTATCCTACCAGGTCTATATGGTTTTCGTTTCCTTTTTTTAATCCCGTCAGCTCCTTCTGCCACTTTGGTATCATCATCCACAGCTTCCCGTTCCGGGCTGGAGTCTGATTTTCCATCACAATCCATAAGATCAGCTTCTGCAGAAAAGAGGCAATGGTAACTTTAACTGGACAAGGGAAAAGGTGCTTTTCCCAAATTTCTACATCTGACTGATTTCAGAGAAACTGACTAGGAATGACAGGTGTTTCCAAAGAGTGATACTCATACCCTCTGAACACTTTTGGGAAACCCATCCTATCTGTGCACAAAGACCCATTACACAGACACATTTCCTGCAAGATGAAGTCTACACAAAACCAGAGAATAAATGCTATAGTTGTTACACATGGATCTGAGACATTTTTTTGCCACCCCTTCCAGAAGCCTGTGCTATTGCACCTTCTACGTGCCTGAGCAATTTCTAGCCATGCACCAAGGAATAGGGATACAATTTACCCTGCAAGAGATACTTCATTTTGTTCACTGTCCTCCTAAGTTTTGCTTGGTAGGGCTTTATTTTATTGAGAAGACAGACTGAAAAACTGCAGCCTGGACTTGGAAGGTAATTATTAATGACTCTTAGCTTAGAGGGCTCTTGACTTGAAGCTGTGACTGACTGAAAGCAGACTTAGATATGAAAAGGAATTTGACTTATATGATAGAAAATTCTGCCCAAAGGAATTACTCAGACTCAAAGATGAAGAGTAATTTTGAGTTAGAGTTTATATTCTGTGGGAAAGCAGGGGAGAAACAGATGTGAAATATAATGGCATTGAAAAGTCTTTGGTGTTGAAGAGAGGAGTTGATTCTGTTTCTGATATCCTCAAAACATCAATACAAGAACAACCTTACATCTTAATTTTACTGTAAAGCTTTTAAAATGTTAGGTATACTCTTATTCCGATTCCCTGCTTTGGATTTAGCTGTATAATTCTATAGTCTAAAATCACATCCATTTTTAAAAGGAAGAAACACAGTTACAACAGACAGAGCTGGACTCTATGGTATCACTTCTGCTGTGGTAGAAGGACAAGCCTTGCTCTTCCAGAAGCTGGGTCATGGACCAGACCTTCCCATCAAGGAAGACTTCTCTGAGTTCTACCAACAAAGCTGATTGCTTGCCAAAGGCAGTCCCCAGTGACCACCACAGCCAATTCCCTCCTCCCCTTAAGCACATGGGTGAACCCTCTTTGAAACAAACCCTCTTCTGGCAGAAGAGAAACCTGAGTGATAACATGCCCTGCTACACAAAGCAGTGTCAAATGCCAAACCCTACAGTGGCCCTTCTTATTTACTTATAAGGCATAGTTCTACATGTTGTAGCAGAAAAGCCACACTAAGTCTACCAAAGCCAAAGTTCTCAAAGCAAGCTGAACTTTCAAGTGGAGCTTAAAATGTGGAACACTCAATGAAATGCTGAACCTGATGAAAGCCTATAGATCAGATGGTAACAAGATTACCATGAGCTCAGTTTTCTCTGATACAGCCTCTTTTCTCCACCTGGAACTTCAGAGTCACAGTAAGGCTTATTCCTGTTTGCCTGGCAATACCACAGCACGTTGCCTCAATCCCAGCCACGGCACAGCTTTACTCATCCTGATGCTCACACAAAAATTTCAGACTTTCAGAGAACAGGCACTGATCCACCCTACAAAGCTTCCAGGAAACCCAGCCAACCTTCCATGTATATGCTGTGCTGTTACCATCACAGACAGCAATGGGCTCTGACTCTCAGAAAGGCAACAAAAGGTGATCACAGCTGCAATTAAAAGCCTGTGGAAGCTTTGGCTCTGCCTTTCACACTTTGCTAGAACAGTTATATACTTTGTTGCCTAATTGAAAAGGGATGTATATAAAAGCCAACAAGCAGTTACTGAAGTTAGACAAAGTTATATAGAAAACAGACATTTGTAAAAGTAAAGATGATTAACTATTGAAAAAGAACAAGGGAAATGGTTAATTCTCTATGCTGATACCTTCAAACCAAAATCAAAAGCTTTTTTGCTTTCAGCAATCCACCTGATGGACTATGTGAAAGTATGAGATGAAATTTATAGAGTCAGTGTATGCTAAGACAATATACCAAATCCTGTGAACACGATGAAATAAAAGAAAACCAACTAGCTAACGTTTTTAAAGGTTATCAACAAATAAAGGGAAGCTATTATAAAAAAAAAAAATACACTTCTAGTCAACAGCAGACTGTTGGTAAGGTAAGAATGTGCTAATCAAACAACAGGAGCAACACTTGTATCAACAAGTTAACACTGAAACTGCATGATAGTAAAACTACCCAGTTATCTCAAGTACACTCTCTGTATCTAAAAAAAGCTTCTTATGACATTTAATCTGATTACAACAAGGCAATGTTGCATAAACAGAAAGCACTTTAGATTGTGGTGAGGTGGGGTGCCCATGCTCCTCTGTTCCTCACATAACAGACACCTGCACGACTGCTGTAGTGGCTTTCACACCTGCCATTTAAGTCAGTCTTTCCCCAGGGCACAGATTAACACCTATTCTACCAACACACTTGTCAGGACATACAGCCAGACCACAGCAAAGAGGACGGGAGAACGGCATTGCACCATGCCTGCTGCAGTTTCTACTGCTGAAGAGTAGGGCTGGCAGCTCCTATGTGCTTTTCCCACACTCATCTCCCACCTTCAGTCTCCTCTGGCTGGGGCTGCTGTGCTTGCTCAGCTGTGAGGGAAGCAGATGAGACAAGTATTGATGGCCCTGGGACGTGTGGACCTTCTCTCCATGTCTAGACTTCTAGTAGAAGGAGCTCTCCCAAGGGCTTCTAGCAGTGCCTGAAGTGTCATCCCCATACACAGGGACGTGTTTGGGCAGAGAAGCGTCAGCCCAGATCCCTTCATCTCTCATCAGCCTTGGAGGCCACAGAAACACTGTCAAATCTTCCTCTTCCTCCATACTACACAGATACCCCAATCCTAGAACCCAAAACCCTTTGAGAGGACTCTACATACAGTGTCATCGACGTTAACTAGAGCAACACCCAGAATTCACTTCAAAACTCAAATGCCACTTGAAATTCTACTTTAGAGATGAGGACAAAAAACATCAGTCTATGGAAATACAAGGAAATTATTTTTTTTTTCCTCAGGCTCTCAGATCAGCCCACGTTATTCTTTCAGAAGAAAAAGAAATCCTCTCAACAAATCCACTTTTCCCTTTGTTTTAGATACCAGTGATACAAATACAACTAACCTAGACACTGCTTCGCTGAGCCAATGTTATCACTTTCAAATGGTGTTTGCACTAAACCTGAGAGCCTCAAAATACACTTGTACTCAGTGAGGTCAGGTAACCCAAGGGTGAGACAAAAAAGCAGCTTCTCTTTCCAGTGTTGCCAGCCTTAAGTGAGTTTCCTATAGGATGGATGAGCCATAAACAGAACAACAAGGAAAACCACTGCAATGGGCAACAATGAGCCATGACTCTTATTGAAGTAGTTTCCATGAAGCATTCTGTACAGAAGCAGGGGTGGCAGGGTAACAACACCTCCCAGGGGTATTTGCAATACACACACGTACTGCAGCGCTCCCAGGTACAAGACATGCCAAAAGCAGACCGCTACCTCTACTGTCATCCATCTCCCCATCTCTGGAGTGTTCTGACTGGGCATCTGGGGGTGTCTGAAGCACAGCCACACTGTTCTGATTTATAATCTTCAGTTTAAGCTTTGGTTTCGTCCGTTTTCTTCTCGGTACTGTAACAGTTAGGCTCTGTAACTGAGACATGCCGGATTCTGTCAAGCAGACTCCATCCTGGGTGTATGTCTTCGGTGGGTCTATAAAAGTTAAATGAATCATAACAGCAATATAAAACTCTTTAATTTTACACGTCTTAGATTTTTAGGAATAGCACTTTTAAGAGTTAATAATCCATGTGTATGGAGCTGATTCATGAGTGAGGAAATTGGTATAAATAAACCACAGATATCTGATACTGTCTTACACATTACAGTTACAGCTCTGTAATTTAGAGTCTGATGTCAAATCCAGCAACAATCCAGCATTTGATCCTTGAATCTATCAAGGACTCATTAGAAAGAACAATTCCATTATGGAAACTGGTGCCTTGCAGGGTATTTCTGTGCCCCGTCACTCACATACTGCTGTGCAAGTCTTGCTTTGGGTCCCTGTTGCTTACCAGCCAAGGCCCTCATCCAGCCCTCAGCACTGTACCTTCCTCTCATTAACAACCTCAAGCCTCCCAGAACTCCTGGTAACTCAGGCAAGTTATCAGCCCTACTGTATAGGCAGACAAAGCCCAAACTGTATCAAGTGAGCTGCTCAAGATCAAACTTGAGATCAAAGGTAGAACCCAAGTCTCCCAAGACTTGCAAGACTGCTTCCTCTTCAAGCTGTTATATGATAATTGAGTACACCAGTAAGCTCTAACACTCCTTAATGCACCATGTAGAAAGGTGTTGGGACCTGTGCTGGGGGACTGCAAGTGGAAGTTTGGGAACTTTTACGGAATTACCAAATAAGGAAGAGGCTGCAGTGGTGTTTCTACTCTTTGGAGCAAATTTAATAATGATTTGGTAACACAGTTTTTGAAAAACATTGCAATACTTGTTCCCTTTAACCAAAAATATTTTCTATGTAACATCTCACACCCCAAAACACAGCTGGTTCTGAACACAATTCTTCCTAGATGACTGTTTTCTCATGTTGAATGGAAAAAAAAAAAAGTTTGCTTTAAAAAAAAAAAAAAATCACATACTCTTTTTCAGACTAAAGATTTGAGGGAAGAACATTTTCTCAGAACTACATTTCTGTGGTCTCAAATGGAAAAAAATCCTGATGTGATGGAAGCTGTTAGGTACTACCATGATAAAAACTGACTTGTGAGTAGGCTTGTCAAGGTTACAAGTTCCTGGTACAAACCAGACAAACACAGAAAAGTCGTGTCCTCCTACAGCTTGAGCCTGCAAACATTCGTGGACATGCTTGACTCGGCCCCACTGTGTTATCACTGCTAATACTAAGGCAAGCAACTTAGTCTGCAGGATCAAAGCATAATTTAAAGTAATTATTACAGCACAGGTATGGCAGGCAAAAGAGAAGGAAGAAAAAAGAATAATTAAAAAAAAAAAAAGCATGCTGTGGTAACTGAAGGATAGTTAATGCTGTGTGTTATAAGACTGTAGAAAAAGGAATTTTTGCCTCATGTATAAATATACCCTTAAAGTACTCTAAATGATCAAAGATTAAGCATTTACATTCTTTACCTAGTTCTTTTGATTTTGAAATAATCTGAGCTCCAACTGATGAATCACAACAGTCCAAAGAAGGCACTGAAAAATATAAGGAAAATAATTTCAACTTTTAAAAATGGTGACTTGATTTAAACTGAAACTATCAATTTTCCTTCAAACAGTTCCATTAACCTCCCTAATTCAAACTGTTGGCAACGTTCAGTAGCACCTTTAAAACAGAGTGCTTTTGAGTGTCACAGAAGATGTGACTACAGAACAAGCCTGACACAATCTGAAGCTCTCCAACTTCCTAGAGCCAAGAATGGCACCAGAACAGCACTGAACTCAACGGTAAATGATCTCCTTCCACTGGACCTCTGAATACACTGGACCTACTGGATTAGCAAAGTAACCTCTACACTAGCTATGATGTCCAGATTTTGCTGATCTAACTGTGAAAAATGGCAGGGCTTTGTGAATGGGGTATTGACCCCTGTGTAGTTCCCCAAGGAGGGGCAGACACACTCCAACAGCTTTCCACACAGGGTTCCAGTTGTGTCTGTGCTGTCAGGTCTCTTATACAACACACATGAGAAGGCTGATGTATCTGAGAACAGACGACTTGTTGAAGTCAGATAGTGTAATTCTTATTCAAGATAAGAATACTGATAAACGGAACAGCAGATTCTCAACTTAAACACTGCAGCTTGTGTGCTTCAGGGAAGCACTGCAACCCTGTGACTGAACAAAAAATGATCAAGATGTCCTGCAACACTAGGCTACTGTCGTGGTGGACAGAAATCCTCTTCCCATCTGCCTTAATTGCAATAGCCATAATCACACTTCGCTAACCTGTGCTGTGCAGACTAGACTTTTAATATTAGTAGTGACTTGACAGAGATTACGTAGACGGACTGAGTAAAGTGAAAATACGAAGCTTCTCCCTCACCAACACTGAGAACTAGAATCAGAAAACCCCTTAGTTTGGCACAGTCAGCAGTACCAGGGAGGCAAGTTTATACACGCCACTTTCTTCTCTTTTGCCTAGAAATCTTACCCACTCTGAATTTAAGGCGCAGACAAACATCTGGACTATTTACTTTGCATCTGCCACACAAGCTGAGACCACTGAGGCAAAGCACCTGTGGGAGGTTTGGTGCTTCCCAGACATGTCAGATCAGTGCACACATGCTGCTGCTGGCACTTCACACACAATATGGGAGTCGGGGGCAAAACTGGGAAAAGCACAAAAGCTTCCAAGTAACACTTACAGTCTTTGCTGAATACAATAATGAGTAAGAAAGCATCCTCTAGGTTTCAAAGTATATAAAAAAAATAAGGAAAGTGAAAGACTGTCCTCGGAACCTACAGACTTTCAAAGCTTCATGTAAGATGTAACTGAAGTATATGATATAACCTACAGAAAACCAATATTCCATGTAATTAGTAAATAAAAGCAGCCTATGAGAATTACTGAAAAACTCATACACAAGAGTGAAAGGAAAAACCAAGGAAGGAAATTAATTGAAAATGAGATTTTTGAAATGAGAGCCTGAGCTGGAAAGAAACAAAAAATTATGGGACAAGCTACATAATGAAAAATACTCAAATGCACTGAATTGAAACAACAGAAAAAAGGCAAACCGTAATAAATCCTCAGAGTGAAATAAAATCATCTGTTAATTTAATTGGTTATAATTTTCAAGATGTTTTAAGGCAAAGATAGCAATAATTGAATTGGAATCTAAGGTAAACAAAAAATTTGGAAAAACATCTAAGAATAAGAATTTGAAATCCTTATTTAAAAGTCAAACAACAGGGAACATTCTTCTGCTCTGGGTCAGACCGTGAACAATTTCAGCTTTGGAAACTGAATAGAGTTGAAATAATCAAATAAACAAGCTGATAGTGACAGAGGTGAGCCCTTCAGAGATCAGCTCACAAAAGCTGCATAAACAAACAGTGTTTGAAGACAGCATCAAACGGACTTCCAGAAAAAGAGCTAATTAGAGTGCAGATTAAGGATTAAAATCAATAAAATGGATAACAAAGAAACACAGTACTGTTAGAGAAAGACTGTTCAAGGGACAAAAAAATAAAAATTGAACAAAAAAATGCTTTCTGAGGCACTTAGCTGAAGTGTAACCAAAACCATTATGCTTCTTTGCAAAAGGGTTTAAACACACTGAATATTTTACAGCATTTAGTAGCTTCAGCTGAAAACAAATAATTGCACAGAACACAATACAATGAGAAGAATCACAGTTTCAAAAAGAAAGGGGGCTGCCATTTGTAAGGCTGTAATAGAGAAGAACAATTCTAGGAAGAAATGAAATAAGTGTGAAGAACAGAGTAAAATGGTTGATGCAGAAACACAACCCTGACAGAGCACTACTGGATGCCTGCTTAGCTGTGTGCATGATGCAGGGGTTTCTTTGTAAATACAGTAACTTACAAGAACAAAAGAGCTGACATAATAAATGTGCCAAATAATAAAAAAAAGCCAAGTGTTATTTTTTTTAATATACACTATTACACTGCTTTTGTATCTTGTATTTGTAAAGTACATAGGACTAGATTTCAGAATTAGGAAAAAATTGTTCCATGAAAATTGCGCAACAGAAGCTCCCAACCATAATACGTGTGCCACTGGCAACATCGAGCATCTCTGAATCAGTAACTGATACAAACACCTCACTGCCTTTGTTGACATGTTTACTTGAGCCACAGGAGGAACACATGGACAGGGGCAGCTACCAGCAACTATCACCAGATCAGCTGTAAGGAGCTGAAGAAAACCAGCGCTGGTCCCTTTGCTTCCTGCAAAGAAAAACAGCACCCAGGGAGCAGGAAGCTGGAGTGCGTGGATGGAGAGAGGGTGGGAGTAAGTGAGGAAGGGGTGAACTTTGCAGATGGGGCTTATGACATAAAGGAGCAAATACAGAAAGGCAGAAGTGATGGGTAGATGGTGGAGAATTGCTGGTCTAGAAGTGAATGTAGATGAGAGATGAACACACCTCTGCCAAATGTGGAGGAATTACAGCACGGAGGAAAAGGTGTTGCTACCTAGAGCAGCTGCCAGTACCCCACCACGATAATATGCAAGCAATCTAGAAATGAAATGTAGAAAAAAAATTTCTACAGGGCACAGTAATATGCTGGGGGACATATGTTCTAACTTGAGACCACACTAAAAGGAACCTGATGAAAAGCTGATCAGAGACGATTATTTCAAAAGAATCTAGTAGTGAAGGCTTATGGTCTACTACTTTGGAGCAAATCTTAGCACAATATGGCTTTGATATTTACATAAGTTGAAGAACAGAAAACCCTAATTATCTATTATTTCCTGAAGAAGATGACTTTGTAAGATTATCAGATATGCACTGATATTCTTAATGGATAAAGAAGAGCTCTGACAAATTTAAAAGCTTCTGTTTTCTGAAGTAAGAAAAATGGAAGCTCTTTCTCAATACCTACATGCTCTAAGTGTTTGCTCTTCACCAACACTAAACCTGCAGTGTACTGGTAATTTACTAGGCTGAGGTAATCTACTAGGCTGAGAGAAGCTCTTGCTTCTTCTACAAAGAAAGTAGCTGAAAAGTTTGTAATAGTACTTGCAATACATGAATACCCTTTGTGATAGACCAAATGGAAAGACCAAGAATCACTCCATTAAGAAAAAACACACAACATGGTACATTTTAAGAAGCTTTCTACTGTTAACTAACATCTGTTTCTCTAAGTTTATCAAATGCTAGTTGTTCTCAGCTTGAAACAAAAATTATAGAAAAATTTCAAAGGAGTTGTAGAAGAATTAATGAGACCAAAACATTTCATATAAAAGTTCATGCAAGTATTTCTATCAACATGCATCAAATGACATATTCAGACATGCAACGGTGCAAACATACAAGTGTTAAAGATGTATTTATACTGAGTCAAAACATGAAAGATTAAGTAGAGAAACTTGTCTTATAAAAAAAGGTGGGGGAAAAAAAAACCTGCAAAAAAAGCTTGGGAACTCCCTAACAGGTCTTGCAGGACTGGTTCCTATTCCTCAAAGACAAACCCAAGCAACACAACTTCATGAAGGTGTGCAGGAAGGACTAACCCAGGGCCAGCTTAAGCCTGGAAGTGAAACATCTCTGATACCATCTTGTGAAGTTGTTCTGTCTCCCATGTTATGGGCTTTAACTGTCTCTAGAAAGCAGCTATGCCAGCTCCAAAGAGAAAGGAAGAGGGAGTACCTCTTACTTGGACCTTTTTATTTTAAATTCCCAAGGCTTATTACCAAAATAAACAAGTCTGTATTATGTCTGCAAGTTCATTGGTTTTCCCACTTAGAAAACGTCTTCCTTTTTGAATTTGTAAAATCAGATCTCAAAAATGAAGTGACTTGTAGAAATAGCCAAGCGTAAGTAATTTTTCTAAGAGTGATAGAAGTGAGATACTTGGAAGTGTTCCACAACCACGTGTAGTTGACAAGGGAGTATATAAACCTCTGAGGTCATGCCTGTAAGTTACAAGTACTGCCACACTGTTATGAGGACATGCCTGGGTAACGGGACATGAGATGCTCTATTGAACTTTTCTTGGCAGACCTCTCAAACACATGCCTCATGCTATCTTCAATCTTGACCAAGAAAGCCAATCTTACTGACGTCTCCTTCGTGTACACCAATATTTCCTGAAAAGTTTGCATAGTTCTTGTACCTTCCTCCTCCCACACTCTCATGATACCTCAATAAGAGGTTAATGTGAACACTTTAACGTGCTAGTATGCTCAAAATGGGTATAGGTGTCAATGCGCTGTCAAAGCAGGAGACAAGCAGAAACTCCCATGAGCTGACATGCAGAGAAAACAGACCTGGGATACCACCCTTGTAGCAAGACCATAAATCATGTAATAGGCCAATCTAATTGCTGACCAGCCACTCACAGTGACATTAACCAGTACCATCCCACAGAACCAGGTGCTGCAGCTGTGCTTAAAGAGAAAAAATGCAGTAACCTCAGCTCCTCAGGTACCACTGCTATAGAGAACACAGACCAACAGGGAAGTTGGGAGATATATATATGTGCGTGTGTATATATATATTTTCTCTCATAATGTCTATGGAGAATAGCAAAGTTCATCAGAAAGAACTATACGTTTTAACTCCCAAGAAAGTGGGGACTCCTGAGCAGGACAGTATGGCAAATTACTTTAAAGGCTGTGGCTAGGGGGGCAAGCACTGGTCTTAAAGACTGGGACAGCTGAGGGAGCAGCATTAATAAAACATGAGGGAGGAGAGGGAAAATCCTTATACGAATTGTTGTTACAGCTACTGCTGCTTCAGACAGCCTCCAAGTACTGAAATACTGGAAGTTTTTCTGCTTAGAATTGATTTTCAGATTTTTCTGCAGTTAATAACTTATGAAAACTGTGCTTTCTTCCTTCCACTTGACCAAGTGAGATGCCTTTTACCCTTTCCATACCAAATGCTTTTAGTCCTTTATTCAAATTATCTTCAATAATCTATCCAGAATCCTCCCTGCTGGTTTTTCTTTGGCCTCGCAGCCAGTCACTAGAGGATGTGAAAGAGCTGACGACACTTCCAGAAGGACCCTTAAAATAAACATGGAAAGATCTTACTTCTACCACGAGCCAAATCTCCACCAGAGAACAGAACCGTAAGACATTGCCAAACCTATTTATTGCAGTGTGCAATCCTGCCATTGGTTTCAATTGTCTTCTTACCGTTTGTTGGTGGTATGTATGGCCTACAAATGGTACAGTCAAAACCCATATCAGCTATGTTTTCCACTTCCTCCTCTGTGTTTAAGTTCTGACAGATTGCATGCATCCATCTAGAAATTAAGTGGGGGAAAAAATACAATTTAAAGGAAATATGTGGTGTTTTAGGAGATCCAAATATCACTACACGGTCCAAGTAAATGTGAAATACTTGTTCAGTTTAAATTCTTCTACGGAGAAATTATGAATCAGGTTCTCCATATACAACACTGTCCTATGGTGATGTGTGTTAAATACTCTATATACAGTATTAGATTACCTACTTCCCTTCACAGGAAGGAACTGTCTATAAAACAATGTCCCAGACGCAAATATGTCTTAGTATTATAATTTTCTTCCTAAATTGCAATCATTTTAACTACTTACTTGACACAATGTAATCTACATTTAGCCTCACAACAGTAGTCTTCCAAGGCAAGTTATTTGGGTTTCTTTAACAGAGGGTGAAAATGAGGCACAGAGTGATTAATTAATTTGCCCAGAATCATACAGTTAAGTCTGTGGTACAACTGGGAATGAACTAATAAGAGACATTTGAGACTCAATCCAGTGCTCTTTACCACAAGCCCATTCCCTTTACGTTTTTACATTAGGGGAAAAAAAAGAAAATAAGACTTAACCAGGAAACACTTGTAAAATATTAGAAATCCTTACCGATCACACTGCCTGCACTGAATTATAAGCTCTTCATCCCTGTACGTGCGATAGCAGATTGGGCACGTAGACAAACTTGCACAGGGAGCACACTGTGTGTAATTATTTTGCCATTCACATCTTAAACCTGGAGAAGTTGCTCCACAGTGTCTGCACCAAACACACCTGCAGAACACACAAAATGATATATTACTTTCAGCTCACAGAAGATTACTTTGTGGCTTTAAAACCCACAGTGAGTAATTAAGTTTTACATCACTAACCATTGAGGGGTTGGAACTCATTTCAGGACAAACAATTTTAATTCAATCAAAACAGTATTATTTAGATTTTGAACATTACCAATGTTCTATTAAAACTTCTTAGAAAAAGTTCCTAAATAAGAACTCCCTTCAATCTGCAAAACTGGGCAGATGGGTGTTTGTAACAGCTCAACAGGCCAAAGGAGTTCCTGCTTCCAGCTGCTATTCACTTTGAGATCTGGAGTTGAAGACTGATCAGAATCAACCATGTAAGAGGTTGATTCTGGTTGCATTTCATCCAAGTAAAATGAATGGTTTTCAGAGGGTTTTATTTTGAGAACAATTTGGTGAAGCACCATTAATTTTTCCAAGTGAATATTAGAATGAACATTCCAATGAATGCAAACTGGATTTTTTTTGGCTAAGAGTTTCGAACAACTTCTTCCACCTCTACCTTAAATGAATTTTGGCATGAAGAAACAGTATTAAGAGAAGGTAAGTTTCCTTATTAAGCCGACAGTTGAATCAAACAATTCAAAAGAATTTTGTTTGCTTTGTTCGATACAATTAAATACAATTAAAACATTTTTACAGTTCAATTGACGTTGCTAACACGAAGTGACACAAGGAAACAAGAGAGGCCAGGGGTCAATATTTCTGACCCCAGAACCAAACCCACCATTTGCACTTCCAGCCTCCTTTTGGGACTGTCTGCAGGGGTGGATCCAAGCAGTACGTGTGGTAGCTGATGTCACAGTCGTCGCACAGGAGGAGCCTTCCTGGATCCGTCGCCTTCCCACAGGCTTCACACACTGTGCACTCCAGGCACCTCCAGCCTTTGCTGAGCACCACTTTAGTAATCTGCAAATGGCAAGGTGAAAATTATTTGAAATGCTGCTCTCTGAAGTGCGATCGTTGTATAAACTAAGTTCTGGCTGATGAAGAATAGGATGCTCTTCTGTGCACACTCTCCACATCACAGGTAACTGGGAATGGGTCATACAGAAAGAAACTGTAATTATGAACATCTGATACTGTTCCAGAGTTTAATTTCTTCAGATAAACCAGCATACCTGAGAATATATACTGCACTGGATCTATGTGTAGGAGTTTGCTCCTTACAGGAGTAGATGGTCCTGTAGGGATGAAGAAGGTCACCCAACTGCTTTACTTCAGCTGCACAGTAAAGCCAGGATTCAGATCACTACCAATCCTGTATCTTTCATAAATTATCTGTGGTACCCAGTGCTGAACTTTTAGTCATGTAAAGCAAACAACTAGTTTATTATAAATAATATATAGTGTAAGAGTAGTATATAAACACAAAGTCAAGTTATAATTGTATGAAATATGCATATGGCATTTTGTAACATACGTTTAAAAGAAACTTTCGTGATGTGTAAAACGAATCCCACTTTCACACAGGTGTGTAATAAACAGTAGTGTAGAGTACATACACTGCAGTAAATAGCTTATTATGAGCTTGCTAAGTCATCTCATACCATTTAAATTTAATTTTCACACATTCTCTCCTAGACTAATGAATGTAAAATGTATTAATTAACCACTCCAACTGCCATCAATTCTGACAGCCAACAGACAAATTGAATCAGCTAAACCTTATGCCCCTAGTAAATGAAGATGCGGTAGAATTTTTTTTTCTTTGTTTTGAATTCTGCTTGTATTTAGGCTTTAAGCTTATATCTCACACTGTTATTTTAACCAACTGCTGGATAATCAGCACTATTTATGGTTGCAAAATTAGAAAAAGGTTAATTTCTCTTGAGGCAATGCATACTATAAAATGACATTTAATTAAAGTCTTTCACAAGTCGCATACAAATAATGGTCACATTAGCGGATGAATATCTAACAAGTTAATGACTCCCCTAATTACCACAAAACCAAAGGCAGTATAGTGCTATAAAAGCACAATATGAAAACAAGGTAATCAAGAAATTTTTTTTATGGAAGGAAAGCACTCACCTTAATACTGACACAGTATGGATGGTAACACTGCCCACACTGAGAACAGGCGAGTAACCTGCCCTCAGCACCTTGGCCAAAACTGCCACACACAACACACATATCCTGAAAGGATAAGAGAAAAGCAGATTCACAATACATGCTAGAAACTTAACTGTGAAAACATGCAACTGTAAAACCCAACTAGCTTGCTGTTATCATGTAACTCCTAACAAGGACATTCATTAGTTTTTTTTCTAGTTATAAAGCAGAAAACCAAAATTAAAACACAGCAATTATTATCCTAACCTGATGGAGAGTGAACTTGTCACTGTTAGAGAAGAGGACAACTGTATTATGCATTGAGTTTTCTTCCTCGTCTTTGTTAGATGAAATATCCATAGTTGTGACCTATTAAAAAAACCACAAAACATAAATAGCGAACAGATCACATTTTCTAAGACATAAGACAAGATGAAACTTACTCTCAAAATATGTTTTTACAATAGAACCAGAGAACAGAAGCTTTGCAAATACTCACACAGTATGAACTACCTTCATCAGCAATTTCTGTACTAATTGACATTTTTACACCAGTATAAGCATGATTGCTATTTCAGTTTTACACACATATTCTCTTCCTCTCCTTTGTCCACCTTTACATACTACCACATTGCACTTTAAAATGCAAGTGGAAAGAAAGTAGTCTAAGAAATTTTTTTTGAAAAAAATCACTAAGCAGAAATTCTCATACTGTGACCAGTCTGTTCTGTTCCATACATATAAATAGTAAAGTTCTTATAGAAAAGGTAACTGCAGTGATGTACTTTCGAGTATTAATTCAAAGAGCAATTGTAGAGATGTAATTTGTCCCATATTGTCTAAAATGTGGTTTAGCTTGTGTTCCAAGTATGTTAGAGGAATGAGCAAGAGTTCCCAAGTTACAGGAGTTAAGATACTCTCTGTAAGCAATTTCTTTATGAAGCTTATCTATCTTGCCCGTAAAAACTTGCACTGAACTTGAAACAGCTGTTCTGATCTCAACCCATGAGCTCTTACTGCAGCCAGTTGTTCTCCTTTTGAGCAAGAGACTGTTACTCTGACCTGCACTTCATCAGTTCATCATATACACGTACATATAGCTTCTCAGGAAGAAAAACAAGAAAAAAAAGAGTTCAACTGTGTTCTAACTTCCATGCAAGTCTTGCTATGCAGAATTTGCTATCCATGAGTTTCAATTAACAGGCCTATTTACTCTCTGAACCAGTAGTGGCCATGGAAGTGTGGAGGGTAAGAGTGCACACAGTTCTATACAAAAGAAAAAATGCATGCTAGAGAATATAACTTTGTTTTATCAGCTTTTCTAATTTTATAAATGAGTATTATTTTAAATATCGGTTAAGTCTTACACAGTTTTGTTTAAATAATAATTTAACATCTCTTACAAATCCAAACATCACTCTGGAGATAAATGCAAATACTGCTGCAATAGCTACAGGAATCCTTCTGACACACTGCTGTTGAAAACCAGCATTTATTGAGAAATAGCTAAAAGGGGGATATGTTGTTAATGTGTTTTAATTACTGTATGGTTAGAAAGCACTGTGGCTGTAACTAACTACTTAACCAAACAACACCCAAAACACCTCTTGATATATTCAGGGAGAGCTTTTCCATAACATGTATTTCCACAGGTTCTACTAAGTTCTTGGAAATGTTTGCACATACAAAAGAACAGAATTTGAAGGACTAAATCACTGTAATTTTGATGCTTGCTTAATGCCAGCCGTGACTCAGCTGAGCTAACCTGTAGGCACCTTCTTCCCCATTCCCAGGATATACCCAGCTATTTCCATTTTTGTGTAGTTGTCCACTAGCCATGATCCCACACCGCGTAAGAATCAGTTTGTGCAAAGGGGTTGAAAATGTTCCCATTTCAAACATTTCTCTGGAAAAAGGCTGGTCTCTTGGTAATGCTGCTTTCATCTACTCTATCACAAGACTGCCAGATCTCTGCTTTAGATCTCATGGAGCTGCCATTAATTTGATGAGCCATAGGATCATATTTCTGTAGGAAATTGTGGAGAGTGATGTCCATTTTGTATGTACAGCAATTTACCTAACTCAACAACAATAGAGACATTTGTTCCTTTCCCAGGTCACAAATACCAGAGTATTCCAAGAAATCATTGTATTGGCAGCAAGAAGTGGCACAATGCTGTATACTGTCAAACAGACTATGTAAGAACAGAAAAAAGCAGGTCAAAAGGGACTCTGAAGAATTACTTCTTAAAGACATAAAAATGAGTAAGTCCTTTTCTGAACACAAGGAACAGGATGCCTCAAAATGTGTGGGTCTGATTGATAATTAAACTTTACAGGGAACATTCAAAGAAGCCAAGTTAATATCAGGAAAAAACCTTAATTTTTTGCAGTCCAGATTCCCAAGTTTTTCATAATAAAATACCTTTTCTTACGAGAAGCAGACCAGGACTGTGTAAGATTTAAAAGTTTTAAAAAGACTTCCAAGTATGAAACAGCTTAACTATCAATTGCAGCAAGCACAGACTTGCTTAGAATCACTTCAGTGCTGTAGGAATGGGACACTGCAAATGTCATTTTCTCCAGGGTTTTTGGGGAGAAGCCATATACTGTCCTACAGAGTATCTGACATTTGGTCACAAGAGAGAACTTGCAACCACATTAATATATATTATATTTTGTTAAAGAGTCAAGGAAGCTTTAATTATGGTAAATCAGGAACTATCAGAGCTCCCTGAAGGAGTCAGCAAGCCTGGGGACAGGGAAATCTGACTGATGTATCTTAAGTCATTTACCAAAAGAATTTGGTAAAGACTTTTACCAATGCTCCTTAGAAAAAGGTAAGCTGGCACAGAACTAGAGGAATGCTCCCTGTATTGACAGAAGACATGAAATGTCTTCAATACACTTGTGTGCAATCTACAAAATCAAGCAAAGTGACAAAGCTTGCCAAGAGTATTAAGATATTCAGAGTAATAAAAATCAAAAGACAACTGCAAAGAACTGCACAAGAACATCATAAAGTTGAGTGCTAGGCTATGAAAAGGCAGATGGAAGTCCAAATAGGAAAAAAGAAAAAAAAAAGAAAAAAAAAATTGCCAAGGATGATCAAAAATATGGAATAGCTTCCATACAGAACAACTCAAAACACTGGGATTCTCCCAACTGGGAAGGAACGAGTG
>NW_008627717.1:40585-68695 GCF_000691845.1 Merops nubicus
GAGATCTACAGAAGGAGAGAAGCACAGATGGAGGAGGTGAATAGAAAACAACTCTCCCCTGCCTATCCTGTAAGAGCACTAAGGAGCAGGCAATGAAACAGGCAAGCAGCAATTTAAAAAAAAAAAAACAGGCTGATGACCTGTAGAACTTAAATGGTTAAAATGTTTCCAAAAGTTTTAAAAGTGAATAGACAAATTCATGAAAGAAAGGTCCAGCACAGGCTGCCAGGACAAATATACCACCCTGCTGCTCAGCAAGGGCCCAAACCATACACTGTTGGAAGTGTCTCCTTCTCTAGGACTCTTCTGTTTCTGTACTCTTCTAACAGGACTCAGTTCTGGTCCTCTGGGTAGAAGAACCTCTGGTCTTATCTGCTATGGCTGCTGTTACATTCTTATGCACAAGCCTTGCCTCTCCTCTTGGGGTGTTCCAGTAAGTGCTGCCTTTGCCCAGCATGTTTTCCACCCAAGGAAACGGAAGGAGTACCCCGAGACTCCCAACAGTTGTGCTTTTGAATTGTAGCAGCAGCATAAAATTGCTTCAGATCCATTAAGCTACAGTTCTTCAGTTCTGTATCACAAACATTTAACAGTAGCCAGGCTTTAGCAAATACCTCTGTTTTTTAGTCCTCTTTGGTTTTATGCAGTATTTTAATACAGGAATTATAGCTGAATAAAATGATGTTACATTACCAGACAATATAACTTCAAAATAAAGGTTCTTACCCCTGGGATGACCACGGTCCCAACTCCGTTCTTCAGCTTTGATCTCCCTCTGCCACCTCTCCCTGACAGACCCGCACCACGCGGCCGCCGCTTCCCCGGGAATCCCGATCCACGGCCCTGCTCAACACGAGAGCACAGCTTCAGCACAACCTCACCTCCTCCTCTTGCACGGGATTCAAACTTGTTCAATACATCCAGGGAAAAATGTAAGTAAAACACACCCTATGCTTTCAAAGGAACATGGATGGGCACACAAGGCCACAGGCATTAAGTCACTGCATAAAACATTCTGAAACACCTTTAACTACTTACTTGACATAACACGATCACCTTTATCACTGAGAAAGCACCCAAAACCAGAAATATTTATTTTCTTCTTAAGAATAAATGGAAATGTGGTTTTGTTTTGGTTTTTTTTAAAATTTTTTTTTCTTCCCCTCACAGCTGCAAAGTATCCAAAATAAATACCCTTTATTTTATGATTCATTTTTCTTTTCTTTTCCAACAGTCAGCTCAGACAGTTATGGGACTTCTGAATAGGTCTGGCCACTTGATTACTTGCAATCACAGAGGCTTTTCTTACGCTATGAATAATCAAGCAGAAACTGGAATTTATTAGAACTCAATCCTGCTCCCAAAATGAAGCAGAAGCTGGCTCCATGAAACTCTCTCAATTCAGCAGATACAGAGAGAACTTTTTATATTAATTATATCAATTACATTCAGATCAACACGCCCTGTAACATGATGTTTTTCTTTAAAAATATCCACTTATTTTTAGGCAGCTTTTTTCTCCTCCTTATTTTAGATGCAGATGCACAGTTGCAGTGTTGTGTGCTCTGGAGCATTCACAGTATGTTCAACTACAATTAACCATGGTAAAGTTAACCATGGCAAGTAAGTTTTTAATAATAATTCCCTGACATTAACACTGTGACTTTGAAGTTGTTTGGTTTTTTCCTTCCCCCCTAGATTGTTATTTCAAAATGAACTAAACACAAAGAGGATTCCTTAATCTTCTCTAATCACTTCCATAGAGAAGAAGAGCATATTCACAATGTCCCAAGTTCTGGCTGGTGTATCAGACATCTTTACAAGCTTCAGAGCCTCTGATCTGTATAACTGATGGTAATTATGGTATATACTCAAAACAAGCACCTTTACTACTATGAAATAATCAATGAGATTATTTATTGCATTTCAAAATTGTGAATAATCTTGGCTCCTAACGCAGCCCGACTCCATCCACAGAGTGCCTAAATATGGTGCCTGTATCCAAATGTTTGCTGGAAAACTGCTTTTAATACCAAGGCAAAACATTTGCTCAATAAAACAACATTAATGGAACCACAAAGCTCCTTGGGGACAGTGTTGCCAACAGACATGAACAGTCTGTACTTCAGCACTATGGGCTCAGTATTACCAACATACTTTTCAGATATGCCAACTCCTGTTTTAAAGAAGATATAAAAGTCTATAATGATAGTTAAAGGGAGAACCCAAGTATCCAAATGTTAACATTTCATTAACATCCATCTATTAACAGTCAGAGAAATTGAACTGACTTACTCTTACACAATGAAGTAATGTAACACAACAGTGTTTTAGCAAGTGAAAGGAAGGATGCTACTGATAGTACACTAAGGTGGAAGAAAAAAAAATGTTTTCCTTACATCTATATAGTGTTAACAAAAACACACACACAGGACATACAAGCTTCAATTTTTAACATGTAAACTCTTCTGGCATGTTTCTTATTTTGCCTCTTTCAGACCAGGTATCAGTACTGTTATTTTCACACAACTAGTAACAGGAATAAGCACGTACTTGCATCAATGTTAATGCTGAATATTAAGCTGAAAATTAATGCTTGAAGCAGCAAAAGCTAAGCTAATGTCAAATTAAAATACAATTAGCATGAGAGTTAAAGTGAGATGAAAATAAATCATTGGGAAGCTACAGTTATTTGTCAGTTTCATTTACCTTTTTTGTATTTATTTAAAATAGTGATTCCACTTAGTTCTTTGTGGTTTCAGTGGTAAATGTCACCGTGGATACAAGTTTTGGTCCATCTAATCAGGTATGAAAGTTATAATTTATTCCCCCATAAGCTTAAACCAATGTCACTTTGAATCCACTCTGCAAGATTTCTCCACAGCAATAAACTCAAGCCACTCTTCAGATCTCTGCTCCTTTCCATGCCTGGCTTACCTTACTGCCAGTCTCAAGGATATTTTCCTTCTCAGGTAATTTATTTTGACAGCTACGTAAAGCTAACCACAAAAAGTGAAGTACTCAACACACACGAAAAATTGGTAAAACAAGCTATTCTTTGCCATTGAAAATCAGGGCAATGCCATCATACTGTACACTCTGGAAAGCATACATTCTTTTAACCTGAAAGTTCCAGAGTTTCAATAATTAAAGGCCTTAAACAGCAACAGAAGATTAATTCAGTTGTGAGATACAGAATTTCATCACTAGTCTCTACAGCAGAAAGATAGCAATGGATACATGAAAATAAATTCAAATTATTTACCACTTTGATGCTCCAAATGGCACTGCCAGGAAGCTGTCTGGATTTAAAAATGTCCCGACCTTCTGAAATGTCTGGGGACCAGGAAGGTGGGCTGACTGTATTATTGGTACTCCAAGCCCCCTAGGATACGGCAGGTGAGAAAATAGATGTATAAAACTTCGCAACATAAAAAAAAAAGGAAATAAAAAAAAGAAAAAAGCAAGCAACAAAAAAATCTGAGAAGCAAAGCACATGCAGGCATAGGCATTTCTATGTTAACTTAAGTAGTCTCAATTAGTTCACTGAGTGAGAGGAAGGTGGGGAATTTTTAGGTTCTCACTGAAACATACACTAAAACAAATATTAATCTCCAGCTGATGGTTAAGTACAACAAAATGAGTAGCATAAACAAAGCATAATACAAATTGAAAGCAAGCAATCATAACAACAACAAATTATATCCCCTAAATTTTTTTGAGCCAAATGAAGAAGAGAGTAGTTTGAGATGATAACATCCCCTCTTACACTGCAAATCACATTTTGAAAGAACAGATGGCCTTAGTCGACTTTGGAGTCTAAACTACTGACAATCACAGCAACAACGAGTTTGAGAAGTGTGTGAAACAAAGGAATATAAATAAACCATTGGAAAAAAGAAAGGAGAAACAGCCACGGTAATTAAATTATTTCTTGCCTGCAAGTTTGCCACTAATAAACCATTATAAAACCACAATGTTATTTTTTTTTCACCCCAGTGTTTTCATGTTACACTGCAGTATCAAATTTTAATGTCATTAGATATAGTAATAATAATCATCCATATGGTGTACCTACAAACTCTTTTTGACTATTATCCCTATTTATACAGTTCCCATCACAGTAAGATACTGTAGAACCCTGTCACAAGAAATAAAGCAAAACAAGCAGAAACTGCCAAGATGGACAAGAAAAAACACTGCAGAAGTTCCTCACATACATTAAAGTCTGTGGAAGAAGACCTTCACAAATCCAAAGTAAAAAATGCAGGAAACAGCAATGATAAATAACCTCATTCTCCATATACACATTAGAGTAGCTAAAGGACAATGCATTTGCCCAAGTTCGTGAGAGTGAGAATGAATACCAAGGTAAGAAGTAAATCCAATTAAAAGTATAGGTCTAAGGGTGGCACTGAGCAGAAGACTCAGACGGATAATATGGAACAACCCTCTGCATACTAATAATAGTCCCAACTATTCGCACGTGCAACACCACTCACATGGGCAAGCCCAGACACATTTAGGCCTTTGAATACAGGTCTATACAATAATAAGCATTAAGAAAAATGAGATAGCTTTGCAAAATACGATTTTTTTCTGAAATATTCTCCATCAAGAACATGTGGGAAACGGTTTCTTTGGAATCAACAGCACATCAAAACATATATTCATCCCAGACTGTAAATAGGTATTTTGCTAACAGCTGCACTGACTGAAAATAGGGCTACCCCTCAGCTGGTTTCAGGCCAGAAGGGTCATGGCCAAGATCTCACTGATCCATGTAAGTCACAGCCAGGTTAACTCAATCTGCTGATGAAGATGAGTATGAGCCAACATCTCGTTTATCCCCAAGCATATAAGGAAGATCTCATATGATGCCTTCTGCTTTCAGAGCTGGGCACACAGCAACCTATAGCTGCTCAGAGAGCTCAGTATTCAAACTGGCACAAAAGATCCAGAAGGAAAAGTGTCAGCACCCTAAAAGCCAAGTTACACATAAAAGTTGCATTTTAAAAATGCCAGCATTGTCCAAGTGGTCCAACTCACAGTGTGGACATGGTGGTACTCTGCATAAAGCTGCTTTCTAGGTGTTTAGGTATGCCTGCTAGGGAAAGGGAATAGGGATAATCTAGCACTTATAAAAATAAAGACTTTACACATTTGCCCACACAAGAGGTTCATCAGACACACAACCTACAAACTCCTTAGTGCCCCGAAGACTACCTGTGTGTTTTCAATTGCTCATCACTGCCTTCCCTCTGCCAAGCTGCTTCCAAAACATACTCCAGCTGAACTGCTACCGCCAGCAACTGCTCACCTACACTTGGGTTAAAGTGACTATGCTCAAAGAGCTTAAATTGTAAAGATTTTGCTATCCCAGTTTTTTGCTTGACTCCACTTAGATGGTCATCACACAGACAACTTAGCAGATCAAAAGGATCAAAAACCTCTAATTCAGCAGAAAGCCTTTGCACCTGCAAACCTAGAGATGGCTCTGCTCACATCTAGGATGTAAGGGCATAATATTCTTGGCATTACATGGGCATAACCACACCAAGCCAGAAGTGTGGGGAAAGCAAGGGAGCAACCATCCACAAAACCAGAGGTTTGACAGATCTACCCAAACACACTGCTGAAACACCCGTCACTCTTCACCCGTGCTGAACCACCCTGGGCTCCCTGCACGGTCAGCAAAGAGAAAAGAGTGCTTGCTCAGGGCAGCTCACCACAGGGGATGGAAGATGTCAGATTAGTGTCACCCTACATGACCCTAGTTCTCTCCAGCAACTCTACGGCAAACCTCGAGGTGACTGCAGCAGATCTTTAACACTGCAGAGAGCCACTCCTTGAGCCCACAGCAACTCCCACCAGGCACAAACAGCAAGCCTGACATCTGGGTTTCTTCTACCAAGAGCACTGTAGCTTATGAATAACCCCTCTGTCAAAATCTCATGTTTTCATTAAGCACTGTAACACTTGTTAGCAACTACATCAGCAGGTCTGTGCCAATAGGAAGTTTATCTCCACTATGCTAGCCACATTTTCAACATCAAAGAAAGTCCCACTTTAGCAAGATAAAGTTACAACTTCCACTGAATTTTAGTTATCATTTCCCTATATTTCTAGAATTCACAATGCGTACTAAGTAACGGTTCTTCTACTACGGCAACTCTAAGAAAATCTGTATAGCAACAAAAAAATCTGTGTATCATAGAAACCATCTTTACATCAATCTGTAAGGGAGGCAGCACACTGGCCAAGTGTCAAAATTCAAGATCTTAAAAGTGCTGAAAAAACTTAACAATTAAAACTACCTACTCTTATTTGGGACACACAAAATTATTTTCTTTTTACGATGATACACTTCTCTAGTGATTAAATATATTCAAAAGATTAAAAAGCTAATAGAATATTAATTCTGAATATGAAATATTTGGTCTTGCAAAACAAAACGAATTGTATATGATTCATGAACCATATTGTTAATAATTAAATTGGAAATTTAGTCCAAGTTTTATTGTAGATCAGAAACATTTGAATTCCTGGTCAGATAAAACTTAATTAAAAGCATACACTTCCACAATGCTACGAACAAATGAATTACATCAAAGAGACGCATTAATTATATTTCGGCTTTTAATTAATGCCTATTACCACAAAACACTGAAGAGAAAGTTCTATTCAGTTCATTTACATCAGAACCACGGCAGTAATTATGGACTGTGACACAAATGGGAAGTTCTAATTCTCCATCATATTCTTGAGACCTAGAAACTGAACAACACAGCTGCAAGTAAACTGTAACAAAAGGAAACCCAGAGTCAGCAAGGGCCAGGAGCTCTCACTAAACTACCCCCGAGTCAGCAAGGGCCAGGAGCTCTCACTGAATTACCACTGACTGTGTTTAGCTGCTTAATGCTTTATGGAATCAACTGCAATCACCAATGCACAAAGCTGGGTTTTCAATTTAACATTTAATGTAATTTTAGGGTTGTGAACAAAATTTAATCTGTTCAAAATATAGCACCCCTCACAGAAAAAAAATGTAAAAACTGTGACAAAAATTAATCCTTGAAAAAGTCTCTTTTTGATCTTTTTTCCCAACATGCCCACTACAACAACATACTTAGTGGTACCATGTAGTTGCAGACAGCCAAAAAGCTGTAATACCCAAGCAGAAACATACTCTGAGCCCTGCATGGTGTTCTGCATTTTTCAGTGTCATTTTAGAAAATCTCCTAAAACATATAGAAATATGTAGTGAGCCATATAACAGTGATCACCAATATCTTCATGATGAAAACTGAATACCTCTAATCATAGTATTTCCATGGAACACATTCTAAAGTAATACTTATGGTTATTATATAGCAGAAGGTTATTATTTTATGTTCAGTATTATTCTACAGACCATTCCAAACTCTTTACCTACCAGTCTTACAATGTCACATGTTGCAATGCCCTCCATTTATTGACTTCATATTGTGCTTTCCAGTACACAGTGCTGTAGCAAAAATAACTATTTTCAATTTGTTCAATTCAAACACATCATGGAATCAATGAAACATTCTTATCATGGAATATACCCAATACCATTTAAGGTATACCTCCACAGAAAAAAAAAAAAAACAAACAATTTTCCTTGTGAAGACTTATTTCAAGCTATAGATATGGGTCATGTTCCTTAATAAACTTATATGATCATTTCTTTATGATTTAAGATTACTTCTTCAGGGGAAAAAAAAATATGAAAAAGATCAGAGAGGTCCTGCCCCCCACATAAACTTGCTGTTAATAGGTAAGGGTTGAGAATCTGCATGTTCCATGGTGAAGGCACTCTACAGACACAACCCTTAGGACAGCAGCGTGAAAATGTCACCGTGCTGGCGGCTACCAGGGAGTATCTCTGTCAACAAACAACTCCATGTCAGATACATGTAAAAACCAATTTGGCCCAAATATCGATTAGGATAACAGGAACAGATTAGAGACAGCCCATTCATGGACCATACCCTTTGGGAAGTCAGCGAGATGCTAAGCCTGGCAGAGAGAGGGTCCTCTCACTGGGCTGGATGAAGATTTAAAGCTCACCTGTAGCTGCAGGTATGGATAGCACGCTATCCTAACACAGACTGGTAGTAGCAGTGCACCTTACTGATAGGAGTTCTTAGCCTGACACAGAAAAAAAACACTTTCTCTGGAATGAACTAAGCCTGTACCAGCCAAAGTGACTCTTACCAGTGTAACTGTACTGACATATTGATTTATACATAGCACCCCTTTTGTTGAGAAGATGGATTTTCTCCTGCTGCTTCTAAGCAAAGTAGTGATGCCTGCAAGAATAGTCAGGGGAGAGGGGTGGTGATGAAAGCAACACGAACAGAGCAGCCCTGAAAGGGACTCACAGAGCCTTTTTAAGCTGAATATTGTCTTCATGGCTGGTGAGATGGGTTTTAGTCCTTTCAAAACAGGAATGATGTAGTGGTGTTGCAGACACATGGTTAGAGATATTACAAATGCAAACTCCTAGATCCAATACAAGGAATCACTTTGGATTATGAGGAACTTTGTATTCAGTAGTGAAACTGAATAATTATTCACACATATTGTGTTAGCCATTGTATTAGTAGATTCTGAAGAATGAGATAATCACTCACCCTACTGCCCAGAACAATACACTAAATTTAATGAAAACAAATCCAAATCCTGAACTATTCCTTCACATGGATTTCCCTGACTGAAGCATGCGAGTTATAAAATTGAGCAGCCATATATTCAGGATCCAGAGATTTTATTTTCCTATTGTTCTTTCTATGAAGTTCCATAAACCCATTAGAATGGATTTTTATTTTTATTTTTTTTTCCTTTTTTTTTTTTTTTTTAAAGACAACCAGAACATTCCCACAAGATACACTACACATTAAAAGATCTAAACCTTCTAGGAGAAATTGAATAATATTGCCTTCAGCTGATGTTGGCTAATGCTGGCTTCTCTCTGGAGTCCATAGGGTACTCACTTTTTATGAAGTATCTATTTTAAACCTGTGCAGACCAGGACAAGCAACTAGTTCTGCAATGACAGCTCTTTGTGCAACAGAAGAAAGCAGCTGTGGAGCCAATGCTACCTTCACCAAATATAGGACCCACAATTTCTTTAATCAATAAAAATAACCCAGTCCTCTCATTTCACTGCCCTGTAAGGCATGTTTGTTAAGATCTCACCCAGGTGTATGGTAACATTTGGATCCCACAACGTGGGACCTGAAACAATACAGGACAGCAGCATTATGTGGTTTTTGTTTTGGTTCTTTTTTGTTTTTTTCCCCTAAACAGAACATAGCAGACCTCAGGCCCATAAAATTAACCTGCTTTTGAGAAGGCAAAATCCCTCTTTAGTGACACCTCAGAGACAAACAGCACATGACTTCGTTTATTCCAAAGTTGTTTCTGTAACTTCACAGAAGCATTTCTTCCTCCAAAACTGTTTTCCCCACATTTTACTTGTTTTGGTTCAATGGGATCGCCCTTGGACAGAAGAGCAGTGAAACACTGCGTTAGGATAAAATGTTTTACATGAAGTAAATGTAATGTCCCTTCTTCAGCAGTGAGGGCACATTTGGCATGGAGAAGAAGATGGAATGGCAGAAAGCAGCACTCTTCTCAGCTGCCAGCACCTGCAAAGGATGATGCTCATCCTGACCCAGAATTGGGAGAAAACACCCATTTTGAATTGTCTCTAGAGTATGACACAACCAACAGGTCTCAATTCTTTGGTTCTATACCTGGTGAAAGAAAACCTGCTTCTGGTTAAGGCTGCTGGTACAAGTAGCAGAAAAATGTAGCTTTTTTTTCTCCTGAGAACTAGAACAAACATTTACAAAAAACTCACTATGTGTAAAGCGCACTTTGTAAGATGACATAAATTGAGCAGAATTAGATAAAAACTCAAGTGTTTCTTTGACAATCAAATAAATTTAGAGGCTTCTTCTCTTATCCACAGCTCTTGAACTGGAAAAAAATTCTTTACAAAACCTTAAAGCTTACAGAAAAGATAATAGTTAAAAAAAAAAAAAATCAAACCTAAACCAATTTCTGTGTGCAATTCAAAGGCTAAAACATTTCAACACATGCCTCACCTATTGTGGATTTGTCCAATTACATCTTGTTCACAAGGAAAGTACCTGCCTGTAACTGGACATTTCTAAATCTCTTATTTATACTCTACAGTCATTTGACAGGTTTCAGTCCCTCAGCAAAGGCCCAAGGTAACACAGGAGACTTAGAGCCCTGGAGATAATTTTGTCACTGCTTCTGCAAATACAATATATACCTTACTGCACAGTGACCTAGAAAAACCTAACTACAGCAAAAAAACCCACAGAATTCCTCATCTCAGTGGAAATGTAAGCAAGGTACTACTAATAAAGTTGGTTTTAGAAAACATCTATTATATACAAGATTTTTCTCTTTTCTCAAAACACACATTACCTACAGGCACAAGGATTACATCCTTCATGTCCAACATGGAAAATCAGATGAACTGAAGTAAAAAATTGATTGACAAAGAGGCTGAAAAAGCTCCCCGAGCCCAAATCCCTACCAGCTAGTTAAGCTGAATTTAGATTCCTGGTAGAAGGTGGGGAAAATAGTGTCTGGTTTTCACTAATGAAGTATCCACAGGGTTTTCATTTTTTTTCCATCCTTACTCAAGACATGTTTTCACTGATTTCCACAAGGTGCTGATCTGTGCTAAAACTGAGAGTTCAATGGAAAGCAAGGAAGTGTGCTGGGACTTAAGTAATCATATGCTTTTTTACCAGAAAATTACTACTTGCTTCACAGAAGTTCCAGCTTAAAAGGTGTTTAGAGTGCAAGACAAAGATAATCGAAATGAAAAGAAACCTTCACAGACTTCCAACATACTTTTACAAGATGGATCATGAATTTCACAAGTAACTTGTCCAATTCTACAACTGGTACTGCTAAGATGCTAAATACCTTTTGATTTTAAAATACAGTTTGCAAACTGTTGAACAGATTATACTGATCTGCACCACAGCTCAGATTTTGTGTTACACCTGACATATATTGTAATTCAACTCAGCTTTATTTGCATTACTCGCATCACATATTAACAGGTTAATGTCTACACTCTATTGCACATAGAATATACAAATTGCCACTTTTACAGCTGATTTTTTGGTTTTTAAGATGTGTATCTGTTCTGCTATAGACATTTACAGTTGGGGTCAGCCATCACCTTCTCCTCAGTGGGTTCTCTGGTGGCTAACTCATTTTATCACCAGTATCATGATGCTGGTTCCCATGCAGAGCTGGGACAAATTGCACAAAGAAATAAATACAGCTCTTGGTGGAACACAAAAGAAGACAAACTTCACCAACAGAAAACCAGAATCCATTTTAGGTTGCCTAAGAAGCCCACCTCTCTTCAATTTGTAAGATAAGCTGAGAAAAAAGAATTAATACAGTACAGAGCATTAAGAAAAATTATTTTTATACATGCTTGTACATGATGGTTAAAAAAAAAAACCAACAGAGATACTCTAAAACCTTCCAAATTTAAATACTTATTATTATGTTTGTTGCCCTTATTACATATTTTAGCCCTTTCAGAACACTGTATCTCATATCTTTTCTTAAGAATGGAGAATTTTGAACCCTTAAGTAGCATGCAAAAATGCAAAGAACTGTGCAATATATAAAAAGCTTTTTCAAACACTAAGTTCAGAAGAGCATGAAGTCATCAACCTGCAAGTGCCAAAGACTAAAAATAGTGATGAGAGCAGAACTGAAACACCGATTTGCCACACTGATGTACTTTTTGAGTAGAATTTTGCAAATAGAAATAAATCCTACAGACTGATGAACTATTATCCCCACAACTACATGACTCATACAGAGAGCAAGACGTTGCCGAAGGTGACAGACTTAAGCATTCTTTCCACTTCTCAAACTTAATCCTAGTCAAACCACAACAACTTGTACCAGACAGTTCTTACATGGTATTTGATAATGTAACAAAACCATCGAATTATTTGCAACACCATTAAAAATGCCAATCAAGATAAAATCTGGAAGTGTGATGGAAATGGGAGTCACTGTGGGTTTTTCTATAAATCCAGCTTCATAAGTGTTAACACACTTTGGAAGTACTAGCCCAAATGAACCCATATATGAAAAAGATTAAGAGATAAGTTAGAAGGCACAGCAGTATTTGTACATTCATTTGTAGCATATGTACTAAAAATATTTAAAATTTCCTGTTAGTTTTCTCTAAGCAGGAGCTGAAAGAAACTTTAATTCTTACTGGAGATCTTTTATGATGTCTGATCTCTCAATTACTCAACATTAAATTACTTTTGGAAGAACCACACATTGTTTTAGAAGAATAAACGCATACTACATCCTAAAAAAATCACTGCATTTAATGCATTACCCCAAAATTTGAACCATTTCCTTCATAAATGTATACTGAAATATTCTCCATGCTTACCTGTCTTGATCTGGGTCTTCCAGGAGAAAACTTCCGTTTGGTGATGGCTGGTTTTCCCATGCCAATTTTTGGAGTGACTGATATGTAAGTCGTTGGGAGAGCACTTCCAGCAGCGGAAGGCAGTGGTGGGGGCTGGCTGTGCTGAGCATCTCGTGCAGGCTGCAAGTCTAATGAGACATCTGGTGAGGAAGACACATTTGTCTTGTTTATATTAACTGAGGAGGGAAGTGAGGGGCAAGTCTCAGCTGGTGATTTTATGGGTTTGTCTCCAACTGGTGAACGATTCACAACACCTTCATTTGCAGAAGTAGTTTCTACTTCTGGAAGAGCTGGTGTTTCTGATTTTTCATGGGTTTCTCCTTTTTTGACATTGTTTTGCACGTTTATTATTTCCAGTTGTTGTTCTACAGAGATACAAATATCTCCTTTACTTTCAGTCTCCTGTATTTCTGGCGTCACAGTTAAGGCCTCAGGTACTGAAGACAGAGACCGAGAGTCTACTGTGGACACTTCTGATACCTCCACGCTACCTTGTGGTCGCTGTGTCTCTTCCACTTGTGTGTCTACCTCCTGCTGTATTACAGCTTGAACACCTTCCATCACGTCCATCATTTGCTCAGTCTGACTGTCACCAGATGCTGGTGTCTTTTTAGGAGACATCTCCATTTCAGCTGAATTGATTCCAACAGAGACTTCTGCTTCCAGTTCTGCAGTCTTTTCTTCTGGTGATATGCCTGTAACTAAGTACAGTCATATTAAAGGCTCAGTGTGAAAATGAAAAGCTTGCACAGGTATATTGGGCAGCAGCTATACTTGGTACATATCACGTACAACAAGAACATATCACTTTACTCAAGTGAATTTAATATGTAGCTTAAAATATCATTCATAAATATATTTCTTTGTACCTATGTTTATAGTAGTCTCTGGTTTTAGTTCATTATTTCTCCTCCCTGGAAACACAGCAGAGTAAGTCACAAGAAAGTAGACCCAAGATTAATTTTTAAGGAATCTGAACACAGATTTCCAGGTGGGCAACTCAAAGTAGCTTCTCCTTTTTAATTTCTCTGTGTTGAAGATGTATGCTAGCATAAATTAACGTACTTTAAGCAACTGTCCCAACACTTCCAAAAAGCAGACAGCTAAGAAGAACGGGACAAGCACAAATAAATAACACTTCCATCCTAGCACTCTTGCAGACTTTAGGAAATCATCTGAAATTAAAACAGTTGATGCCATTTTTTTTTTTGTAATTTACTAATGTCTCATGTATTTCTTTTAAAAAATATTTGCACAGCCTTCTGTTTCATCCACCACTTTTCGTCAAGGAGCTCTACAGTCTTGTATCTATTCCATGGAGAAATTCTTTGCTTTGAATTTGTCTTCTTGTATCTTCTTTTGATGAGCCCAGAGTCTCTTACACAGGCCACTTTCTGTTATACTTGTATCTTTCATTCTTAAATTCACACGGCTACAACCTCCCCAGCCACTACAGTTCAAAGCCAAGCGTTTTACTATGAATGTGCCTTCACTGGCAGTTTTAAATCATGGCCCTTATACCACAGGCTGTGATGCATAACACAGTGACCATAGCTAACCCACAAGGGCTTTCTCTTAATTTTTTTGCTTTGCCTTTAGATGCAGGTTTATTGTTTCCCCTTACAGTGACCATCCTCCAACTTTGTCTAGGAATGGATGGGACATACTGGAAAGTTCTTTGCTACTGGTATCGGTCACTAACACATTTAGTGTTGAGATGGTTGAATGTTTTCTTGACCTAGAAACCATCCTAGTTGTATTCTTTCTTTGGCTAGTACTTCACATGTGATTGATAGGATAACGTTTATTCACAGAAAACAAATGATAAGCTATTGTAGCACCTCTGACTGAATGAGGACATTTGTGTATTAAACTATCTTCTTTTTACGAAGGAAAGGAAGAAATGAAAGAATTCTTAAACAAAGATACTTGTGGAGTTACAACTATGAAGCACATCAACTGCAAAGAAGTTGCACAGTGTGCCCCAAAACACATTGAGGAAATTAATCCAATCAGTTATTTGCACCAACAAATAAATAAGACTTGAAGAGAAAGTGTGAGTTTACTGTATCTGAATAGCAACAACTACTGTTTTTTACTGTAAAATTCCAATGTACAAAAGCATTTATGTTTCCAGCTTTTGGAGAAAGCCAATCCCACCAAAAAAGTAAAACAACTTTCTCCTACACAAATTTTCTGAAGATCAGCTTTTACTCCAGCTTTGACTTCTTGAGCAAAAAAGTTAATACACTTGCTCGAGAGCTCACATTGTAGACTGATGTAACTTGTCTCCTACTGTTTTCCTGGCACTTTCTCCTCTTAAATTCATGAAGTAACACAGGGTTCTGTACTGGCATTTCCTCAGACTGCAAAATTCATTCTTACCGTCTGCGACGCATCCGATGGCTGATTCTTGACTAGGGCCATCACCAGTGATGGGCTGCTCCTGAAATGTTACATGCTCTCCACCACTTTCCACTTCCATTTCATTTGTACAAGCTTAAGGAGAAGCAAAGAAGTTATGAAAATTTATATGATGTTTACTCTGTTACTTTTGCATCAGTAGTTGCTGTCACTGTTTGACTTTTTGGCTAAAGAGACCAATATTTAATCCCATGAATGAAGTTAGGACACACCAAGCCAATGAGAAGGTTAGGGTTAGTACTCCTCACGGACTAAGAGCCTTTTTATCATTAACATAAAAGCCACTTGATAACTTGTCAGACAGTGAAAAAAATGTCTGTGAAGCAATTAAATACACCTAATTCTGAAAATTTTATTTATACACTCACAGGCTTCTCTATTACCTGAGAAATACAAAAAACATTTTTCTCAAATTCCAGTCTGCTAAATGCAACAGAACTTATAGCATGAAGGCTTCTAATTTTTATACAAATACTGCAGTGGCTTACAGCACAGATAGGAGGTTCCATCTGCTATCAGCACCTGGAACACTGATTTTCAACCTATCTGTTAAACAACATGAAAACTGAATTTTGCCACTTTAGGACTAGGATACTTCAATCTGTGAGTTCTTCCTCTTAAATAAAGGAATCTGCATGGAAAAGGTGCTACTGAGTGCTTCTTTGTCTGACAGTATCATCATAGAGCACAGAAAGAGGAAACACTTTTCCTCATGTAAAAGTTTTTTCAGTTCAGGAAATTCATTAAAATGCACTAGACAAAGCAGGAACAGGAAAAACAAAGTATACAGTAAGCATTAACTCAAAATGAATTGATCCTCCACAGATGTCAGCACAAAAAAAGTCAAATAAATATAGCTTTCTGTTCAGGAAAGTCTCGCTAAAGTTCAGAACTATTAGGGGATGCTACTTTTAGCACCTAAAAACCACTCTCCAACTCTGTCAACTTTAAAGTGATATTTTAACTTTGAGGAAATGATCATTTAGATTGGCTCCAAATCTGATCTTAATGCACAAAAGTGCTCTCCTGGGTATAAAATACTGCATGACTGTACTGATGTAATAGCTCCAGATTACTCCTAGCAGTTGAGATGACAGTCCTGTTCTTCCTTAGGGAGCTGAGTATGCTTGTCAATACTTTTACTAGCTAGAAATCCTAACAGAAGTATTACTTAAAAATTTAGCCTTTCAAATAAACCTGTTACTTATTCAAAAGGGTTTTCAGCAGAAGATTGGGAGTTTTTCCAGTGTAAGTTTTGGATATTACTTGAGAACATCTTTTGATAGCACAAGAGGAAACGGCCTCAAGTTGTGCCAGGGCAGGTTTAGGTTGAATATTAGGAAAAATTCCTTCACTGAAAGGGCTATCAAGGAACAGGCTGCCCAGGGAAGTGGTTGAACCATGACCCCTGGATCTGTTTAAAAGCTGTACAGAGATGGCATTTAGGGACATGGTTTAGCAGTGGACTTGGTAGAGTCAGGTTAACGGTTGGACCTGATGATATTAAAGGTCTTTTCCAGCCTAAATGATTCCCCAATTCTATCTTCCTGTGTGTTCTGAACACACTGCCTGAGAGTCCAACAGCCTCCACTAATCTTTCAGAACAGAAGTGATCTTCAAAGGTTGAAGTTACTACTTTTTCTCAGTTGGCACACATGCTCACTGAAAAGAGTTCTCCTGCTCTTTTACATATATTTGCCTACTGCCACTGCCCTTCCTCCAGGATCATCTCTTTTTCATGATTTCTTCACTGCTCACAAAAGGTCTGAACTTCAATGTACAAGCTAGCATCACAGAGAATTACTTGTTTACAGAAAACATCAGTTTGAATACACAAAAATTAAAGAGTTCTGTTGTAGTCCAACACTTCAGGCTTTCAAAACCACAGATACTTGCTGCAACTGAGCTATTGCTTTCTCTTAACAATTGATCAGTGCACATGCATTGCTGTTTAAGCATCAAAAATGCACATGGCAGTGCTAGTGCAGTTGATCCGTTCGATTTTACCTTGCTCCCAAATTTAACCACACCTGTTCTTCTCTTGGGAAGCTCAGCCTGCACAAGAGTAGACGAGAGTAGGTGCTATCCAACAGAAGACATGGTGTGAAAAACACAAAGGCTTTCTGTTCTGAGTTCATTACACAAGTCATGTGGATGACTCACTGGACTCAGGTCAACAGATCCAAGTTCTCTCTGTTTCCTTACTGGTTCTGTGTAATTTTTTAAAAAACACTTTAGACCTTTCTGTAACTTCCCTCTCCACGATTTGCTTGATTTATCCATTTAGACAGGAATCTCTCAAAAACAAGATGCTAATCACATGCCATTTGGAAAAAGGAGACCTGATGAAAAGCTCTTCAGTGAAATATAACTCTCCCTTGAATAGGGCAGCTTCCATTGCTGTGTCCTGCCTGGACACAGTGAGAAGAATGGACAGTGAGAAGAATGGAGAAGAATCCTTGTCACCATGAGACTGACAAGGAGCAAGAGTGGAACAGGAAAACTGGATGTCTCCAGGAACACCTCCCAGAAGCTGGCTTGTGCCTGCTAGTTAGGCACAAATGAATAAACCAATTATGCTGTCAAATGAATACATTGATTTACCATATCCAAAAAACATAAGAGAAGTTTACAGCTACAGGCTGGGAAGGCAGAGCTGGAAGGTTGAGGGCCACCACTAAGGTGCTTACATGCCCATATTTCCAGTACAGGATCCAGAAGCCAGAAAGCCAGAACATTGAGAAGATGGCTCATGCACAGATGGCTTGAGAAGCTGCTGCTAAATAAAGGAATGGATGAACCCCACAGAGTACAATATGAGTGACTGGTTCACAAAAGACTTAGTGAGGCAGCTGCAGATATTTCTATTCGATGTTAAGTGTTTTAGAAATGTGAAGATTATTTTTGATTACCTGTTATACTGTCAGGTTCAGGAATGAGTTCAGAAGTGTCCATTATATCACATGGCTGAGTCTGATCCCCTTCTCCTTGTTTACAAAGAGTGCAGACATAGTCTTTCAGCTGAGACTCCAATTCACTTCCTGGAGACCTGTCACATTCTATGTGAATCCACCTGGGGAGATTAATTTGGAGTGACTATGATTTTAATAATAAAAAGATCAAGCATGCTAGTTAAAACAAACTTTAAAATAGCACTGTTTTCCATTCCTTAGGGGAAATAAAAAATTTCAACCAATGCCTTATGATGGAGAATTTTAGAGAAATAAGCATGACACATCATTACATCAACCAGCAAACAAATTTAAACACATAGATCTAAACTGTGACTAAAGCCAACTGGACACCACAACATGAATAGCAATATCAAGACATTGCACAGCAAGATACAACAGCACTGAATATGAAACAATCTGCATTCCTAAAAGGTTCTTAATAATGCTTTTTTTTTAAATAAAAATATTATTACTGGCATAACAAAACACACAGGATTAAACAGAGAACACATACTTGAAAATTTAAAAAAAAAAAACAACAAACCCAGACCATTACAAACAACAGTCTTTAAAAGTTAGAATGATGAGTCTCCTAGTCTGCTTACTTACTAAATAGATGCAATGGAAGAAGCAGCAGCAGCAGCACATATTTCACCTCAGGTATTACATCTCAAATAACTGCCAATTAATACTTATTTGCTAAGATTAAAATAAGACTACCTACTAGTTGCCATTGTATTTAGGGATGAACAATCAAGACGTTGCACAACAGGTCAGTGTAACATTGTACATCAAACACAATCTACACTCTCCACAGAAATACATCAATGTCATAAAGCTTTAGTAATAAGCTTGAAGTCATAAGCTTTAAAGTATTTTAGGACAACCTAATGAAAATTAGGATTCTTACCTTTTGCACATGTGACAATGCAACATATCTTTCTGGAAGTCTTGGAGGCACAGTTTTTCACAGAAAGGACAAGATAAGTTGTCTTGCTGTTGGTAACAACTGTCACATACCAAACAATTATGGTGCCACTGACAACTTGTTCGTGTGCCACACTCAGCACATACTCTACAGTTCTAGAGATCACAAGAATTTAGTTGTTAATTATGGTATTTCACAATGTGATAGAACTGCCATTAACTGACATTTTTCTGTCCTTGATAACATTAATAAATTACCCAGGATCTGATAATACAGCATGAAGAGCCTGTGCAACAGATAGAAGAGTTTCCTTGCACTACTTGAAGGGAGTATCTCTTATAACACCAAACTTTTTTTATTCCAAATTTCAGTCATCTTATGACTTCCACAAACTGACTGAATTTAAATACGTTTCATATACAGGGACTTCCTCTGTTAAGCTGAAATCCTATTTTAATTATTACTTAACACTTACAAAGTTACTGATAAAACAACCAATTCATCCTGCCTTCCTCAAATGTAAAGGAACCCTTGAGCTGCAGAACGGCTGTTCTGGTAAGCAAGAAGTAGCTGAATATAAACTGCCTTCAGTACAGATCTCACACACTACTGCACAGGTTTTAGATGACATTTTAGTACACATTAGCTCATGGGACCAGCTGCTGTTAAGTGAAGGCTATGCACTCCACCTGGAGCCTACGCTCCTTGCCTTCCCTGTGGGTGAGTTAGTGCCCTACGTAGGCTGCTTCAGCCACTGCACTGCCAGCCACCCTCACAGGGCAGCTGGAGAGACACGTCGTTATGTACCAGTGGGATTCCTCCAGAAATTGCAAGTTATGGTGATGGGATGAGGGGTAATGGGTTCAAAATGGAAGAGGGGAGATTTAGATTAGAAATTAGGAAGAAGTTCTTCCTTCTGAGGGTGGCACAACACTGGAACAGGCTGCCCAGGGAAGTTGTAGATGGTCGATCATTGGACGCATTCCAGACTAGGCTGGATGGGGCTTTGAGCAACCTGCTCTAGTGGTAGGTGTCCCTGCCCATGGCAGGGGGGTTGGAACTAGATGATCTTGAAGGTCTCTTCCAACCCAAACCATTCTATGATTATGTTACATGGCAACAGCAGTGCACAATACACCTAGAACAACATACAATGAGAGAATCATTTAAGTTAGAAAAGACCTCTAACATCATCAAGTCCAACCATCACCCAATACCACTACGACCACTAATGTGGACAACAAAATTTGGGCCTCTATAATTATTCTGGGAATTATTCTGAAACCTTTCAACTTACTTTACATTTCCAACCATTTGTTGGTACAGCATCCATAACTGGTTGTAGACAGAAAGTATGGTAGCCTTTGTCGCATGTATCGCACACCAGCATCTTGTTGTCTTCCCCAGAATGTCTAAGGAAAGTAACGTGGGGTTAAAAAGAATTATTTAAACAAACCATAACACAAAACTCTATTTAATGGAGAGTCTAAACAGGAAGACACATAGCTGAGCACATGAAAATATAGGAATACCACCTAGAAATAGCTCCCTGATAATGCTCTCAAATTCATATTTCAGTACGAATGAAGACCACTATGGCCACTTTAACAAGTGCTGAGCCTGTGAAACCATTCTGAATTCTAGAAATTGCCCCACTTTCATTTACACACATGGAGACAGATTTAATGGCCTTTCTGTACTGAAATCAGTTCAAAATCTGAAATATGTGCTTTGTTTCTTTCTGAAAAGAGCATACAATTGTACTTGTTCCTACAAACAGTCTGATTGTATTCTTTCCAAGGAAACAAAATGAGCCATCACCTCTGACTACCAGAGCTCCTACAACGTCAACCAACACGACTCCAAGAGCAAAACAAACATTAAAGGAAGAGATTTCAAATTTTCCTACAGTCATGTATTACAGAGCTCCACCACAAATTTCAGTGACAAAATAAATTTGCAGAGAATAAGACAAACAGTTTGTAAATACCTAAAGTCGCTGTGTTCTGCCTTAAATAGGTTATTAGGTACTATTTCATTACCTGGGAGACTTGATATTTTAAAAAACAGTAAATGCTTTCTCTTTGTGTGGAGATATGCTTAAAATGCTGTTCTTCAACACTGGCATAAAACTGCCATATTGCATAAAGTAATAGGTGTGAAAATATCACATTGTTTTCTGCTTTTCCATGAGAGAGGAGGTTTGTTAGCAAATACTGTCATTACCCAATACAACAGTTTTAAGGGTACTTTTTTAAATGTGCTTCACTACTATGACTTCATTGCTGGCATTTGCTATCAGCAGTATGTGATCAGGGAATAATCAATCTTCTTTAAAGTGAGGGAATGTGAATGCTAGCAAATACCAAGTGTTCTGCTTGGAAAACAGCAAAGCACTGACTGATCAGGTACATGCAGCAGTAGTGAGGTGGCTTTTTTCCTTCATGCTGTCTCAGCTCATGTGACTAAAGCTGAACAAAACTTTACTTTTCTAGTAAGCCCTTTAAAAAAAAAAAAGGCAAGCAAAAGAACCCTGCAGTGCCCATCAGATTAAGTTATATGAGAGCACGCATAAAGGCAGTCAGAGTTTTCAAGTGAACCCTCATAATATTGCAACAATCAGGATTCTTTGTCTCAGTATTTTTCTGGTGTAACAATTCAATCGTTGTTGCTCATGTCGCTTTTTTTCTTGCGTAACTAAGCCACGTTTTTGTTTTCATAATAACTCATTAACTCCCTCTGAGAGATACTACAAAATAGAAGAGAGGGCCTAATGCAAGAGACCTACCCAGTATGTGGTACCTGCACAGCTGGAACGCCAGCTGAGTAAGAGCACAGGTTTCCAGATTATAAAGACACTAAATTAAACCAATTTGTTAATTTGAGAAGAATCCTCCTGTATAAAAGGAGAAAAAAGTCAGACGGTTTTGCTGCTCTCCAGAACCTGCCAAAATAATGGTAACTCTGGGGGTATAATGCACAGGAGTTCCAGCTCAGCTCATCTGGAAGAAAGTTCCCAACACAAGGGTTTGTTCGGAGAATTTTAATGTAATGTCATAACAGATAGATCTGGGTAAATAACCTACACTTTTAGGGAAAAAGAATGGTTAAATAAAATATACGTTTTAAAATCACAGCACATGAATTTCATACCGTCCTCCTCCCCCACGCCCTTCAAGTGTCACTTACTTGCAGTTCTGGCACACTTTGCAATCGGGACACTGCCAGCCTGCTCTTTTTAAAGGTGTGACCTGTATGTCCAGGCACATCCCATGGTAGTGCTGGCCACAGGTAGTACAAAAAAGTTGATCTAAGAGGTCTCCAGGGCTGTCGCACACTGCACAATTTGCTTCTTCCTTTGCTACAAAGAAATATTTTTTTTCAATTATTATTTCATTCAAGATTATGAACAATTTGATGAACCCCACAAAGCCAAGAAATTCTTTAGTAGTTCTTATTCATACAGAACTTGATCATTCTTATGAAATTCAGATTCAATTAATATACTTAATAACTACTCTTTTAATTTAGTTTTCTGATATATATATATACTCAACTAATCTTCTCATAACAGAAGCACATTCATTTCAAACCTTAATAAACTCTTACCAAAAGAAACAGTTTTATTCCTCTGATGATAAAATTGAGAGCTTTAGGACCAACTCTTCTTTGGAACAAGGACAAAATAAAGCTCCTGGTAGATCTAAATCTATTATTTAGCTGAAGATTTTGCAATATTTTTGCTCTAACTTGAGTTAGAGCAAGCAAACCTGGTGATGTGAACTGAAACATGATGGAAGACAAGCCTTAAGAGTAAACTCTTCCCATGTTCTGTCACTATAAAAACCAAAAACAATAACCTTACTGTGCTGTGTTTTCTTTAAAAACAGAAGAGTATGAACTTGCACCTTTCTCATATCTGAACATATGTGAATTCTTGGGAACAGGAACTGGGAAAATTAGGTCTGAATAAATGCACCCTTAAAGTGATCCTACCACAGAGCAGTTTTCCTAAAACCTGGTACTAATTGTGTCATTTGAATCCTGTGTACTTACATCTTTCAGGAGCCTGATCAATATGGTCTGGACAAAGGAGGGACAAGTTACTGAAATCCTGAAACGTGCCTGCTCCAGCAGCACAGGGGTAATGGTACATCTGGGTACATTTCTCTTCACAGCATTTGATAGTGGCTCCAAGGTGCTTACAATATGCACATCGCTGAAAAACAGACGTATCAAATTGTTCAGCAACTATTTTTTCTTCTCATTTTTCAGCCAGATCTGTTCCCCAGCCTCATTTAACAGACACACAACTCGGCCAGTAAAAGGGAGTGAATACTGAGAAGGAACCTAGCAGACCGTCTTTCAGTGGCACTCCCACTTTCCAACTTAAAATGTTGAACGAAACCTACTCTAAATGCACTCTGAGGGCTGAGCTTCTTCTTGTCATAGAAAAGCATCTTCTAGATGTTATCTAACCTGAGCTATGCCTTCAGTAAAGAGGCTTGGAGACTTATTCCAAGTAATACAGGCAAGACCACACTACACTGTCAATAGGTCACAACTGAAAACCACACAGGCTCTGAAAGTTGTAGTGTAAAACCGTAGACACTGTAATCAGAAATGCAAATGGAAATGAAATATATTTCACGTTCTAGTGAACATCTTACTGACATTATACAGTTCTCTCTGGGATGATAATGCATTACATAACCTGGCACTTTCTTCTCATCTCCCTTTTCAGGGCTACACAAGTATCACCACCAAACCTCGAGAAGTCATAAATAAGCACGATTATTATTAGACATCATAGCCACATTTGTAAAGAAATAATTTCTCAGAAAGAACTACCCAATAACCCTCCAGTTCTCTAGTCAAGAGGGAAAAGATTCCATCAGTCTGCTTGTAAAATATCACCAACACCTTTCTGATTCAGTTAATCAGTCTTTTTTCTTTCCTGGATTCATTACAGTCCCTGAAGCCCTGTAACACGCTTTTGCACTTTTTCACCAAGGCAACAATACTTTTTAAGGCTACAGCACTGTAATATTTGGCGTAAACTTCAGAAAAAACAGGTCAGTGGCTCACAGGAAGGCATACATAACATTCATCAACAACTGAGCTCGGGGGGCTCTCGTTTTTCATAGTAAAAATAAAATACTAACACTGACATGTTTGATTACTAGCTCAAGTGTCAAGTAACATCCAAATATGAACATAAAACAAATCAAAGAAAAGTTACATACTGCAGCTGCTTAATTCTTAGAATAAAGACAATATTTATTACCATAATTCTTCTGTGTTTCAAAGCCTGGCATGAAATTAGGCATGAAATAGTGCTACCACAAGTCCACAGATATCAAAACTAGCCTGCATGAAAATACAAATCACAAAGCTGCCTGTGTTAAGAGCTACACTGATATTTGTAAAACCAGACTAAATTAGCATATTCAGCAAAATATCTGCCTGCACCACAACTCTTGGACAAGAGAAAAAAAAAAATATGACTTTATGCTAAACACCACTACAAGATAGAACACTTTAGGACAGAAATTAGAGCGAGTCACAAAGGACAACTACTGCCATGTTTCTGTGCTGCAATGCTTAGTCTAGTCTTCAGATCTGCAAGACATTTCATCTCTACCTGTATGTGTATCACCTACTAACAGTATGGAGAAGATGGATTCTGTTACTTTACTAGGCAAAATGCAGAGGAGAGGAGGGGGACAAGGTAAGCATCAGTAACACAGTCCCTGAAGCAGGTAAGAAGGTAGCAGCAGTGATTACATTTAAGGATGCCAACAAAACCAAAGTCATGTAAGAAACTTGGTTCAGGAAATTATACATTCAGTAAACACTCACTGAGGATGTTGTAAAAGATAAATCCTGAACTTAGATGTGACATCATGAAAACAGAACCCCAAGCCTCCAACTTCATGAGCTGCAGCTGCAGAGTTAAGAGCATACAATCCACTGCACTATTTTACACCTGGCCCTCCTACAGCCTGTTGAGATGGCCCAGGTTAGAGCTACGGCCTGACCCTTACAGGCAATACAGTGAATTTTTCAGGATAAGCAATAGTAAGAATGGGAACTTAGGAGAAGCTAAAGTCAAAAATGTGTCCCTCAAAAAAGTATTCAACAGAGACCCTGTGGGAACCCATAATTAACCCTTAAGAATTATCTAATCAGGAAAGAAAGTTATGCAAGAACCACAAACACTTGAAGAATCCAACATTTACAAAAAGCTGGGAATAAAGGATTGAAAAGCAACATAAATGGCATATTAAAACCTCACATCTGTTTTTCAAAACCACCAATCAACAACAGTACGTAACAAATGTAAAATCAGAATGTACCTTTTCCCAAATGCTGTATAACTAAATGATGAAATTATTAGAAATGAGCAAACTACAGGATTACTGCAGAGCCTTGAAAAATGTTGATGTTGATTTAAGGAACCATGTAAAATGCTGGAAGGAAAATGGAAGCCCAAATTACATTTAATTGAACCCTTCAAACCCATCTGCTAAACTGCACTGGCAATGAAAAGCATTTGGCAGATAAGTGAAACACACACTTTAAAACAATGTGGTATATATCATCTGAAGCAAATAAAAAGCACGGAATATCAACATTTGCTGAATTTATAAGAGAGATAAAGCAATCTGAAGAAACAAATGCCCAAAGGTATTTTTTTTGGCAACAGCTGTTGATGAGAAGAGTTGTCTTCCAGCAGCAGAAGCCAACACTTCTCTGAAACCAGGCCACGTGCTATGACCCCAGAAGAAAAAGTACACAACTATTACAATTAACTGACCTTCATGAATAAAGTAAGCGTGTGAACAGTGAAGTATATTAACTTATATGTTTTTTAGTTATAAACTCTGCTAAATAAACTCACTAACAAATACTACTTTACTATTTTATTGCTAAAATAAAGCATCAGGACAGTAGGAGGTGGAAGGAAGGAATTGCCCATGAGATGCAAGTCTTTATCATGCTGTGTGAGGACAGTCAGAGAGAGCACAGAGGCTTCAACTCCATCAGCACGAGCACAAAGGACGACGTTATGTGAAGAGGGGGAAGCTGAATCTGAGTAGTCAAAGGGGAGGTATAGGAAAATGGTGTCAAAGCAAGGCAAACACTGTTCTGTTCATGGATCAAGTAATTTCACAGCCCTGTTCTACAGGAAAAAACCTTTACAAGGTGTCAGAAAGCTAGAGAGACAGTTCTTATTGATAGCACATTCAATAAAATAAATGTTACTCAAGCAAGTCAGCAGAGTATGTTGCTACTCAAAAAGTCCTTTATTGGTTATCAACTGTTTTCTTCAGCAAGCTCCCAGTGTGCTCATCCACAGCAAGAAAGCTTCAATCCCCTCTGTAATTCTGCTCCTTCTCACTGCTCTGATTGCCACCATTTAAAACTGTCCATATGTCCTTCTACTTGGTCCTTTTCACCATTTTCTTTTACATTATTTTTTTCATACAGACAGAAAAAGATCTCATTTTTAAAAGCAAACAGCTATGCAGTCTTTTAAATTTCTTTTTAAAATTCCCTTTATTCACTAGTCCCATTGGATCAAATGTGACCTTGTTATACAAATATGGTAAAAGAGGAAGAACTAAGTGAATTAACAGAAAACACAAGAAGACCCAATCAGTCAACCTCCTCTCTTTTCTAGTTGTGTGGGAGTCCATTCCTCATGAAATAAAGCAGCAGAAACTGCACAGAAAATTTCTGAGAAGACAAAACCTTGCACTGCCATGCTAGAATCATAACTGCACTAAAACCAGCTGCATGAAAAGGTTAGTTCTGCCTGTGGCTTGGAAGCTCAACTGAACATCACAAAGGCTACTGGCTTTAATGGAAACAGATGGCTTAATTGTAAAATGGTGACAAGAGAAACAACTTACTGTTTAGGTCTTTCAAACTTTCCTACATCACTTAAAAAAAGGGGGGGGGGGAAGGAAAAGATAAAGACAAAAGATGTATTCAAACTTTACATCAACCTTCCTGTTCCCAGGCTTTAAAGTACTCCTCAACTTAGGGCTAGTTCAAACGTAGACAAGGTGCCTGTGTTTATGATAACGTGAGATCATATCCAGATAGTACTAAGAACAAACCAGATGTCACATTTTATCATTACTTTATTGCCTTTGGAGTTACCTTCTAGCATTACTTGACTCAGCAACTGGACAAGTAACAACCTTTAGGAGGCAGACATTAAAGAATGGCAAAAAAATGGACTTTGACTAAAGATAAATGTTAGGATTAGGTTTTGTAAAATTACAAAAGGTTTTCACTGATTATTAACTTACTTAGCTTTAAAAAGGTCAGCTGGCAAAACCTACGATAACAATAAGCAATTTTAATTTTATGATAGTGTACTCAAAAATGCACACAAGCCATCTGCCCTTAGTTAAACCACTTAATGTATTACCTGCAAGAACAAACGTCAGACACTTAGCTACTGAAAACTGCTATCATACAAATGTGTAACTAAGCAGAACTGGACCACAACATCCTGTCATTAACAAGACCGCAAAGAAATTTTAGTATAAACAGTAATTAATGAAATATTGATTACTCCATCACCTAGAAAAAGCCTTATACTGCTTACAGACACTAATCACCATTAGCACTTCCAATGTCCAATACACTCTTTTAAGTAGCATAAAGCATTTAAGAGCACAGTGCAGCAAGATGGCAACGTATAAAGAACTAATGGCTTTTGATTTAACTACTGACTTGAAAAGGTACTAAATTATACAAATTTTCAGAATTATTGTCAGTTACCTTATGTGTTTTAAAATTTTGTATTAACCTTGTCATACATTTGGAAATTAAATTTGTTACAAGCAAGACAATCAGAGATCATTTACTCTTGTTCCTCAATCCTCAACACGTATCAAGATTGAAGAAATGAAAATTCAGATTTCTCTCTTATTACTGTAATTTAAAAAAACAATGCTCTTAACAGAGACAGCAGGTATTAAAACTTCACTACTGTGCCCGCTGCATGCTCTGGGTACTCTGAAGCAAGCTTAAAAAAGAAAAGAAAAGAAAAACAAATCCACTACTGTAGAAGTGAAGTTTTGCTTCTGATAGAAGCTTTCTGATATGAAAAAACATCAACAACCATGAGAGATGTAATTTGGCCAAGGTCAAGATATGACTGAGAAAGACTGTCTCCTAATGCAGAATTCTTGACTAGATACTCCCCATGCATCCCTAATCTGACC